>NW_015506087.1:365319-367660 GCF_001515645.1 Sinocyclocheilus grahami | reverse complement strand
TTATCTGGATAATATTTTCAGCGATTAACAACATCAATTCTGCTCTGGATCACACAAACCTACTGTATTCCGCTAGAGAGGACTGCGGGTGCAACGCATCGTCATTTGAATAACTTTTAGTGCTGCTTTTGAAATTTTTGCAGTAAATAAATGATTGTAACGTTAATTGCATTTATCTGTCTGTCATGTTGTTCTTATACTGTACAGAAATGTTTAGGCTTATAGGTAGGAGTGGAATTAGCGACTATAAATATATTTTAATGCTATATTGTTACTAAAAGTTTTATTTTCCTGCGTATTTCGGTCATTTGCGTTTTACATCCTTTATAAATCGCTATAAAATGGGTAGGTTAAGGGGTCTAAAAATCTAAATTGCATATAATAAAATTATAAAAATGCATATTCGCTATAAAATGCGTAGGTTTAGGTTTTGGGTAGGTTAAAGGGTCTAAAAATCGAAATCGCTTATTGATAAAATGATAAAAATGCATTGATATGAATATCTATGATATAAAAGATACATAAATATTTTTACGTTTTTTAGCTAAAAATACGTAGCGATTTGTACGTTTTAAACGTTGAAATACGTCTAAATTGTACGTTTTAACATGTCTAAATACGTACAAAAGTGTACGTTTTGTGCTTGTAAATGTTACGTATTAATACCTACGTATAAACATGAGACCAGGCTGGACGAGGATGTTTTTAAGAGCGTTAGCCTGGTTTACATAAATAATAGTTTAGCATTAAAATGCATCGCAAATATGGACACATTTAATGGATTAATGGCGAATGAGAGAGGTAGGCTGCGCGAGAACGCCGTTTGCTTTCAGTTTAGCATTGAATTAGCCTATTCGTTTTGGCTTTTTTAGCAACTTCTATTTTTCATTCTCGTTTTCTTCTGAAACCGTTCAAAATAGCCTATAGGCTAGGTATTGTGTTTATTATTTGTACATTATAACATTTCGCTTTATTTACTGGTGTTATTTATTATTATTAATGTAATAATGCGGTTTGTGCTTATCTGTGTTTAACCTAAACTACAACGTAACATTGTAAACCTACATAGCCTACCAGTATCTAAATATGATTTTATGCTATATAGACCTACCACATTACCCAGCAAGCAATGTTGCGTTTAAAAGACGTCTATTAGACGTCTATAGGCTAAATTTGGGCTGTCAGTGAAAATCTAATAGACGTCTAATCATAGCCCAAGAATAGACTAGTCATCAATTAGACGGCTAATAAACGACTACATATATACATCTAATAGACAACAAAATGGCAATCCATACATACAGCTTTTATTAAGAAAAATAACATTTTTGACAACTTAAGACAATACAACATGATAAAAATACAAAAGAATTAATGACAAAATAAAATGTTATAAATACAATACACTTAAATATAAATATTATGATAAAAAAAATCTGGAGTTTTTAACAAATTAAGATAAAAATATAAAAATTAAATATTTTATATAAGATATTTAAAAGAAAAAAAATCTAATACAAATCAAGAGCATGTTATCACTTAACATTAAAACATTACGGATAAATGACAACATAATAAAAAAAAAAAAGGCACAAGAAAAGCTTGACATAATTCTTTACTTTAAATTACACTAATTGTGACCGGGAGTCATTCTCTTTTGCTTGGATGCCAACTAAAAACAAAAATGAGATAGTGTATCACCATTCAGTGTGTAAAAAAAAAAAAAGAGAGAAGCTCTCTGGTAAATGTTGTGTTTTATACACCTACCTCTGATGACCGAGAACAGTGCAGTCTTTTCAAATGCCTCTTTCTGCAGCGGACCACCCCCCTTCATGTTGAATTTGGACATGAGGGAATTTTTTTAAAACCCTAAAATATAAAACAGACTGAGGTGGTTAACAATTGCAGACAAAGTTTGACATTTCAAAATGACCAGTAAAGGAATTATTTTTTAAATTTCTGATTTGCGTTGTAACTTATTGAGTATTGACACCACAATGTTTGATTAATGTGGCAAGATTTGTAGGCTTTACCTGTCCAGCATCCTTCTGGCACTGTCTTTGAGGTTTCTTCCTTCAACTCTGCACAACTGTGACACCTGAATAACACATGCCAATGTCAGGCGGGTAGTATTATATGAGTCCATGTACATGTGTTTACCAACCTTAAACACTGATGCCCATTGACCTGCAAGTTTTCCATCACTAACCCTTTAAAACTCTTTATTCCAGCAGATTAAGTTTTTCCCTATTAGTGCCCCCCACAATCTGTCCCTGACTCCAAAACTGTCTGGCACAACTGACTTCATAACAACACAGTGATAGCTGCTGTAACTAAAAAG
>NW_015506087.1:357914-364537 GCF_001515645.1 Sinocyclocheilus grahami | reverse complement strand
TGATAACAAATAATATAGATAAATAATGAACACATGTGAAAACGAAAACACAGATACTTACAAGACCAAGTAGGAATGTCCTTTATCGTTTGTTGTTTGCCCGCTGCTCTCCGACAAGTAAACTTAGTGCTAGCTCGTGTAAAAAAAAATTCAAAACACAACACTGATCTCTAACTCTAATGTCTCGCGTTGCCAGTAGTCATGTCACAGTAGGGCTACAATTGCCATCTAGCGGTTGGGAATTGTAATTGCATTTTTATTTATAAAATGAAAGACAGCCGAATATCAATAATGTGTATGAATGTAACATTTAACAGCTTGTGGGATGCATGACATCATATTATCAAATGCAAGTTAACTTTTGAAACATTTAAATTAGCATTATTTTTGGCATAATAAATAATGCTATATTTAATAATGCTGTAAAATAATTAAATAAAATATAAAATAATGCTAATTTAAATGATTCAAAAGTTTACTTGCATTTGATAAGAAGCTGCGTGGGCGAAAATTACATGTAAACAATTTTAAGGCTATTTTGGCTATGCTCATCGCTGGTCTGGTTACTGGTATAGGGCTATATAGCCAAGCAGTTAAAATTAGACCCCAGATTGCCTCGATTTCGCCAGGTGGGCTAAAAGCAGACTACACGTAGCCCGTCTAGTTTAGAGCGAAATCGTGGCTAAACATATATAGACCATGTCATGAAATGACACTTATATCTTTGTAGATATTATTGACACTGCGAACATGATGGGATATCAACCATCTCATGCGCTGTCTGGCCAAAAACTACAGTGAAGTTTGACTATAAGTGGGCTACAGATAGCCGCTCGGACTACAAGCTAAATCATGGCTACGCTCAGGCTACGTATTGAACATGTCAAAGAAATTAAACCAAACACCTGGTAAATGCTGTTACTTTGCTTACATGATGGAATATCATACATCTCTCTAGTTATTTTGCCAAAAAAAGACATGAAACCAAATTCAAGGTTATTTGGGCTAGAAGTGGGTTACACATAGCCGGACTATATCAGGTCTATACTTAACCGAGACATTGAAATGACGGCTATTGCTTGCTGGGTAGTAATATAGAATGTATTACATTTTGGAAGTAACTTGCCCAACTCTGCCCTTTACACGCCTCTCAGGAGCAACGTCACGCAACCCCATCATTTCATCAACAAAGAGAAGTTATCAGAAAACTAATAAAAATTAAGTCACTGGAACTAGCGCGATCACAAAACGAACATGATAAAAGCGGTCGTTTGTTTGCATGCTTTGTTAAAGATTTAAATCCAAAAGCATCGATGTTTTACAAGTGATACATTGATCATAATGAATTAATTTATCAGGTTTGTCACAAATTAGTCACACAGAAATAAAGCGGTATGAACATAGCATACCTACTCAGCATCAGGGAGTCTCTGGCTGCGTCCGAAAACGCCTACTCAATGAGTAGGTACTTAATTTCATTAAGTACTTACTTAACGAGCGCTAGGAACTCTACAGCCAAATCTCGTCAAGTATGAATGCGAACCAGGTATCATCCACCATGTTGACATCATGTGATCTACGAGGTTATAATAAGCGCAACAGATACGAGCGACAGGTTTAATTGATCCCTCTGTAAATATATTGATGTTTATGAAATTTCCTCATTTTGTGGTCTTCTTGAAGAAACAGCTGCCCTTTTATTGTGATTATAGTATAACCAATACATTTTGGGTTGATTTAAATGTGTATATTTTTAACCCTACTAATATGACCCACAGTTTAATCCTTAAATATATTATTTATTACTTAAACCCAAAATCGTTATCTTTTGAATATGTTGTTACTTTATTTTATGTGCAAAATGTTTCATCCATAAGCAGAAGGGATTTTTCATCCATAAGCAGACCACTTTCAGAAGCTTCATGACATTATCTGATGATGCTTTTAAAGCTTCTGAAACTCAGGTTTCATTGACTGATGTTGTATGAACAAGCTAGCAGGACAAACTTGACCAAACTCACATCCTCAGTGTCTTTTGGTTTTTCTCTAGATGCTCTCGCTGGCTCTGGGGTCGCTGAGGATGAAGAGACCACAGCAACCAGATGAGACAGTAAGAGGTGGAGAGATGGAGCATCTCATCCATGGCACTGGACCATTTCCAGGATGCTGCTGTGGACTTCTCCATCCTCACTGCTCACACCAGTCTGCAGACATTTCAGATCTTGCAAAGACGCACAAATATAATACAAAAGCAGTCATTTTAACAGCACAATGTAATTTGATTTCTGTATTAGAAGTAACAGAATTATCTTATTTATATTTTTGTTTCAGGTTTTCCCTTTTTTTTCACAAATGCCGCCGTCAACTTTCCTTGCAGGTCCTGCTCCACCACAAAAGCTCTGCAGCAAATGCACAGAAATCAAGAATCAGAAAAGTGCTATGATTACTCTGTTTGAAATTACAATAATTAAAAT
This sequence comes from Sinocyclocheilus grahami, assembly GCF_001515645.1. Lineage (NCBI taxonomy): Eukaryota > Metazoa > Chordata > Actinopteri > Cypriniformes > Cyprinidae > Sinocyclocheilus > Sinocyclocheilus grahami. Next base: position 362,063 of record NW_015506087.1, on the reverse strand, counting down.
AAACTACAACTTAAGATTTAAAAGATGTTTTATTCATTTCTGTAGTATACTCACTCAAAGCCTTTGATGGCAGCATTCCGCTTTCTGGTGAAGAGGGCTTCATTAGCCGCTCTCCGCCGGATAAGCAGACGTGTGTGCTTATCTGTCTCTGTAACATCCAGACAAGAGTCAAGTTACCTCTGAGATGTGTGTGCTCAAAACTACATTTACATTTTGAGGTAGTTGATGATGTGTTAAGTAGCTTTTTATCCAACACAAATGTTCCTCAATTTTTCAACAGTACTAATGGACAAATAAAATAGATTACTTATATTTAGTTACTTTATGGAAATGTATTTACATTACTTACATTCATCTATTGCAAACAGTGCTGACAACAGTGAATTGTACTACACAATAACACACATATACACTCAGATGTCTACTTCATATCTAGGACCTATTAGACATACTTCTATGAAATTCAAATCGATGATTTTCCTGACAGATATTAAATAGACATTTAGTAATTGTATTTAAGATGTATATGGTTTTAAAATGTACGTAAATCTACTTTGGAGATGTACGTGTGCTTCCTGGAGCCCCCCTATTAGCTATGCATAATAAAATGTGTTTTTACAGCAACGTCATAACTATACTATACCATTTAGCATGTTTACACTTTCAACAATTTGCTCTAAAGTAGTAGCAACAAATGCAAATTTAAAAGAAGGAACCGTGTTTTTGGTTTGTAATACGTACATTTGTAAACGCCCTCATCCAAATTTTCCGCCATGTTCGATTATGACGCATCCTCTTCTTCTTTATGATTTATCCTCTCGCGTGGCGAAGATGGCGCCGTGGAAAGTCGTGGTTCTCTAAGCTGAGAAACAAATCGGGTATTTCTCACAAATGGACAAATAAATTCCATAAAGTTGCTAGCTACTATTGATAGATAGCGAATAGATGCCGAATTTAAATAAATATTGAAGTTGGAGTAGTGCAACAAGACTATATTGAATTACGAAATCATCATCAGTTTCACTGCACAAATGGCCGAGGATCTTGGCGCAGAGATGGAGGTCAATACTATGAAAGAGAAGAGAAGTTTTAACGAAACGCACTCGTATGCATGTAAAGTAAAAAGCGGAGGAAGTTGTGATTCTTGTCCGAACACACCAAGTAAAGATCAACCTCCCAAAAGACCTAAAAATATCGTTGACTCCTCGGCCAAACAAAGTGAACTTTCTTTGAATGATGTGCAGGAGAATATCATTCGAATTCTCTCTGAGAAAATCAATGAGCGATCCGACCAGCTTGAAAGAATGGTTAAAGAGTATTCTTCCAACATTGAAGCTTTGGGCAAATCTCTTACCTCAGTGCATGATGACGTAATGGTTCTGCAGAAAGAAAATGAAATGCTAAAAAATGCAAATGCTCTCCTGGAAAAAAAGGTCAAGGAAATTAACACGAAAATTCATGACCAGGAACGTTACAGCCGCAGATGGTGCCTGCGTTTGTATGGGCTGTCCGAACAAACTAATGAAAACGTGAAAATGAGAGTCATGGAAGTATGCAAAGCGGTGGTTTCGGATGTGGACAAACGGGTGGTAGCAGACGGTCTGTATGTGGCACACCGTCTGGGCAGGCTTAAAACTTCGGATGATGCCAGAAGAGTGAAACCAAGACCGGTGATCATGAGATTCGTTTTCCGTACAGCCAGAGATTTAATCTGGAAAAACTCAAAAAACAACGAGTATATGACTACCAAGGGGCTGCGGTTTAAGGAGGACTTGACTGCTTTCGACATAGAAGCACGGAATCGTCTTTGGCCGACAGTGGAGAGAGCAAGGAAAGAAGGCAGAAATGCATACTTCAGCGGAGCGAGGGCTTTCGTCGATGGTAAAGAGATTCGTCCTGAAGAAGGCAACGGAACTACATAGACGTATGATCGCCTTGTTGCAGTTTGCAATTGGCGGTATCATGTAAGATAGGTTGATCTTTGTTTGGGAAAGGAAAAAATGAAAGAAAAGAAGCAATGTATGCTTTTGAGTTCTAAATCTAATTTTTTTCTTTCCCTAATGTTTTCAACTGTGAAAATTATTTCCTAACATTTGTGAAAATCCCATTATGTAAAAGTTTAAAGTTTAGGATTATATACTCTTGTGGTTCTTTAAGTAATCGTTGAACGTTTATGTCTCTTTCTTTATTTTCTATCAATGCCAGAGGTATTCGTGATCTTTTGAAGAGGAAAGCTTTATTTTTGTATTGCAAAGGGAAAAGTGTAGATTTTTGTTTAATTCAGGAAACGCATGCATGTTCTTCAGATGCTGTGTTTTGGAGAAATCAGTGGGGAAAAGAGATTTGGTTGTCATATGGCAGCAATCGCTCAGCGGGGGTCGCCATTTTACAAGATAAATTTACAGGGCAAATATTAAACTACGAACAAGATGATTGTGGTAGATGGATATTGCTTGTGTTAGATAAGGATAACGAACAATTTGTACTAGTCAATTGTTATGCCACTAATAACAAAGTGAACAACTAAATACTTTTTTCAAATATTGAGTCTATATTCCGCATTTTATTTCCGTATATCCTTCAGCCCAAGTTATTTGGGGAGGAGATTTCAATACGGTGTTTAATGAAACCATTGATAGATGGCCTCCTAAAACTAGACCAGGCCCTTCTAGTGAACTGGATAATGTATGTTTAAGATTGGGTCTTATTGATGTGTGGCGATGTAAGAATCCAGACAGGGAAGAATATACATGGAGTAACAAGGACTCATCTCTTCATTCTCGTATTGACTATTGGTTAGTGTCTAATGATTTATCTAATAATGTGACCTCTGTATTGATAGAACCTTGCATAATGACGGATCATAAAGGAATATTTATAAAAATAAATATGGTACAAGAAAAATCAGTCAAAAAACATAGCAGCTATTGGAAATTAAATAACAAATTGCTTGAAAAAGAATGTTTAAAGGAAAAGATTAAAGATATTATTGAAAAATATAGAACAATTGCAGATTTAGAAAAATCATATGGAAAGTATTGGGAATTAATGAAGTTTGATATTAGAACGGCATTTATTAATCAAGGAAAATTGGGGAAAAAAATTAAAATATTAAGGAAAAATTGATTATTGAGGATATTTTTAATTTGTGTAAAAAGAAAAAGGAATCTTTGACTGATTATGAGTTACAAAAATTTTATTTATTGCAAATTGAATTAGATAAGATCTATGAGGATAAAGCAAGAGGAGCTTTTATTAGAACTAGACTTAAATGGTTAGAAAAAGGGGAAAAAAAATACAAAATATTTTTTTGGCCTCGAAAAAAGAAACTGTGATTTTGCCTCAATTTCGAAATTAGTGATTAACAACAAATTAGTAGATAATTCCTCAGTTATTTTGAATTACGTTGCTCAGTTTTTTAGTAATTTGTATTCTCCCATATCAGCTACTTCCGACATTGATACTTTTTTAAATAGCTTGGTGAGTGATACCAAAAAAATAGACCAGAACTTTCAAAATATTTGTGATAAAGAAATAGACATTGAAGAGTTGAGAGAATGCATTAACTTATTAAAGAATAACAAATCTCCAGGCAACGACGGGCTAACCGGAGAATTTTATAAGACTTTTTCTAAAGAACTTTCACCTCTCTTATTGTTAGTATTTGTAGAAGCTATACAAAATGGTGAATTGCATGTTTCATTAAAACAAGGAATTATAACACTGATTCCCAAACCTAATAAAGACAAGTTATTCATTGAAAATTGGAGGCTTATTAAATTAGTTTATTAAATAATGACAGTAAATTGTTGGCAATGATTTTTGTTAGAAGACTGAATCTCCACCACCCTCCTGGACTTAACAGTGTTTATGTTGGACTTTTGTGTTACTTCCTGTCTAGAGTGCCTTTTGTAGTTCTTTTGTTTCATTGTGGCCAAGTATGGTGACCCATACTCGGAATTAGTGCTCTGCATTTATCCCATCCAGAGTGCACACACACAGCAGTGAACACACACCTGGAGCAGTGGGCAGCCATTTGCAGCACCCGGGGAGCAGTTGGGGGTTCGGTGCCTTGCTCAAGGTCACCTCAGTCGTGGTATTGAAGGTGGGAGAGAGCGCTGTACATTCACTCCCCCCACCTACAATCCC
>NW_015506087.1:356823-357617 GCF_001515645.1 Sinocyclocheilus grahami | reverse complement strand
CGTACAGCCAGAGATTTAATCTGGAAAAACTCAAAAAACAATGAGTATCTGACTACCAAGGGGCTGCGGTTTAAGGAGGACTTGACTGCTTTCGACATAGAAGCACGGAATCGTCTTTGGCCGACAGTGGAGAGAGCAAGGAAAGAAGGCAGAAATGCATACTTCAGCGGAGCAAGGGCTTTCGTCACTGGTAAAGAGATTCATCCTGAAGAAGGCAACGGAACTACATAGACTTATTATCGTCTTGTTGCAGTCTGCAATTGGCGGCATCATGTAAGATAGGTTGATCTTTGTTTGGGAAAGGAAAAAATGAAAGAAAAGAAGCAATGTATGCTTTTGAGTTCTAAATCTAATTTTTTTCTTTCCCTAATGTTTTCAACTGTGAAAATTATTTCCTAACATTTGTGAAAATCCCATTATGTAAAAGTTTAAAGTTTAGGATTCTATACTCTTGTGGTTCTTTAAGTAATCGTTGAACGTTTATGTCTCTTTCTTTATTTTCTATCAATGCCAGAGGTATTCGTGATCTTTTGAAGAGGAAAGCTTTATTTTTGTATTGCAAAGGGAAAAGTGTAGATTTTTGTTTAATTCAGGAAACGCATGCATGTTCTTCAGATGCTGTGTTTTGGAGAAATCAGTGGGGAAAAGAGATTTGGTTGTCATATGGCAGCAATCGCTCAGCGGGGGTCGCCAGATAAATTTATAAATTTACAGGGCAAATATTAAACTACGAACAAGATGATTGTGGTAGATGGATATTGCTTGTGTTAGAACGAACAATTGAACAATTTGTA
>NW_015506087.1:342500-356631 GCF_001515645.1 Sinocyclocheilus grahami | reverse complement strand
TGTATGTTTAAGATTGGGTCTTATTGATGTGTGGCGATGTAAGAATCCAGACAGGGAAGAATATACATGGAGTAACAAGGACTCATCTCTTCATTCTCGTATTGACTATTGGTTAGTGTCTAATGATTTATCTAATAATGTGACCTCTGTATTGATAGAACCTTGCATAATGACGGATCATAAAGGAATATTTATAAAAATAAATATGGTACAAGAAAAATCAGTCAAAAAACATAGCAGCTATTGGAAATTAAATAAATTGCTTGAAAAAGAATGTTTAAAGGAAAAGATTAAAGATATTATTGAAAAATATAGAACAATTGCAGATTTAGAAAAATCATATGGAAAGTATTGGGAATTAATGAAGTTTGATATTAGAACGGCATTTATTAATCAAGGAAAATTGGGGAAAAAAATTAAAATATTAAGGAAAAATTGATTATTGAGGATATTTTTAATTTGTGTAAAAAGAAAAAGGAATCTTTGACGGTCAAGAAAAAGAAACTATTTTGCATCTTTTTTTTCATTGTATTTACTCGAGATTATTTTGGAAGGATTTGGAATCCTATATTAACAGAAAAATAGAGTGTATGATAGAAATTAGTATATTTGATGTACTTTTTTATACAGAAAACGAAATTTTGAATTGTAAAGAACAACATATTATACATTTATTTATTTTGTTAGGAAAATTCCATATACATAAGAAGAAGTGGGCTCAATGTAAACCAAATTTTGCACATTTTATAAATGACTTTAAATTATATGTAAATCTCTTAGAACAAACAAAAAACAAAAAAGCACTGAAAACATGTAATGCTCTGAAAGCATTGAACTTTATGTAATTTTCTTCCCCCCTTTTTTTTTTTTTCTTTTTTCTTCTTTTTTCCCCCTCTGGCAGCTAATAATGTTAATTTGATCATGTGAATATGTAATACCTCATGTTCTTGTGGCATTGAATTAATAAAGCAAAAAATAATTAAAAAAAATTCTCTCGCGTGGCCTCCTGGGATAGAAAAGTATCAATCGACGAGCACTCAAGAAGATGGGCAAAAGAAGTAGAACATCCGGGAACTTCTCGACTACTCTTTTATCAATACTGGTTTCGGAAATACTTATTCGCTGGGCTACTGCTTTTCCCCAACTATATAGTAGAGAAGTAGGTGGTTTCGGATGCACTTTAAGTAGACGCGTGTCCGAATCTCGCGAGAATTAATACGTCACCCAGGTAATTCTCGCCTACTCTTTTATGAATACTAAGGATTCGGACATACTTATTCGCTCGCCTACTATATAGTAGAGAATTAGGCGGTTTCAGACGCAGCCTCTGTCACCAGTCACCAGCTCTGGACTCCATGTCCCAAAATCCTCCCCGGCTCACACCTGTTCTCAACCACAGTCACTTCAGTCATCACAGTCATCAGCACCGACGTTCACAAGATCACAATCACCTGCATTCTAATTCCCCGCACCTGCTGCAGCTAATCAAGCTCCCCTTTATCAGCGCTCACCTCACAGTGGCTTCAAACGGGCTTCACTTCTACGGAAGCCCGTTTGCGCCACTGAATTAAAAGAAAGAAGAAAAAAAGGTAATTGCGACTTTTTATCTCACAATTCTGACTTTTTTCACAGAATTGGGAGATATAAAGTCACAATTGCGAGATAAAAACTCGCAATTCTGACTTTTTTCTCGCAATTCTGACTTTTTTTCTCGCAATTGCGAGTTTATATCTCCCAATTCTGACTTATTTTCTCGCAATTGCGAGTTTATATCTCCCAATTCTGACTTATTTTCTCGCAATTCTGACTTTTTTTCTCGCAATTGCGAGTTTATATCTCCCAATTCTGACTTATTTTCTCGCAATTGCGAGTTTATATCTCCCAATTCTGATTTATTTTCTCGCAATTCTGACTTTTTTTCTCACTCGCAATTGCGAGTTTATAAGTCCAATTTTGAGGGGGGAAAAAGACTGATATGCTCTCAGAATTGCGAGTTTATATCTCACAATTCTGACTTTATAACTCGCAATTGAGAGTTTATATCTCACAATTCTGACAAAAAAAGTCAGAATTGCGTTATATAAACTCGCAATTGCGAGAAAAAACGATTAAAACATCAGTAACCAAAAATAACTATGTAAACACCAAAACGCAAGTATTTTTCTGATTTTATTACGTTTAGAGTAAGTGGCGAATAGTGGATATAGCTACTGAATAGAATGCATCTATTGACAGTATAAGGTTGCGTTGCTGAGGCGAGGCTCACAGCCTCTCCAGGAGAAATCAAAACGTGCAACACTAATAAACTCAGCATCCTGAGGTAAAAATTCAAAATGAAAAGTTTTTATGTTTAAAATACAGTTAGCTAGGCAACATCACAGTCTTTTCACCATTACGCCTGTTTAATAGTTATATAAACAGTTCAATAAGCAAATACAATGATATTAGGTCACTTAGGCTACATTTTAGGTGGAACACAGCGCACCTCACAACAACCAGACGATTCATTGCTGACTGATTCCGTGTTTTTCAACCAGAATCAAAGTTTCATTAGCCCATGCATAAAAATCTGATGAATCTGCCGTTTGAACGAATCGTTTGGATGAACGACTCAATGACTCACTCATTAAACGCTCATTACTGGCACCTACTGGCGTATTAATTTCGTTGAAAAGTATCATTTCCACCATTTCTTGTTTGTATATTCAAAAATATTAAAAATAATCTCATAATAAAACTCAGCATCCTGAGGTAAAAATTCAAAATGAAAAGTTTTTATGTTTAAAATACAGTTAGCTAGGCAACATCACAGTCTTTTCACCATTACGCCTGTTTAATAGTTATATAAACAGTTCAATAAGCAAATACAATGATATTAGGTCACTTAGGCTACATTTTAGGTGGAACACAGCGCACCTCACAACAACCAGACGATTCATTGCTGACTGATTCCGTGTTTTTCAACCAGAATCAAAGTTTCATTAGCCCATGCATAAAAATCTGATGAATCTGCCGTTTGAACGAATCGTTTGGATGAACGACTCAATGACTCACTCATTAAACGCTCATTACTGGCACCTACTGGCGTATTAATTTCGTTGAAAAGTATCATTTCCACCATTTCTTGTTTGTATATTCAAAAATATTAAAAATAATCTCATAATATTATTAATGCAGTTGCATTTTTCAGTGTAAATGATTTAATTTGTTAACGTAGAGATAATCACATTATTATAATTTAATTTATAGATCAAATGTAAGAATCTGAAATGAAAGTATTAATGAGATTAGTGGGAAAATTCCCTCTATAAAGGAAAAAAAAATGCCCTTGGAAAAAATATTAAAACACGCAGATTTAAAGGTCACATCTAATAGACAACTGATGAGAATATTGCATTTTAGGCGGATATATATATATATATACACTAACAGTCAAAAGTTTGGGATCAGAATGATTTTGTTTTTTTACAGGAGTAAAAAATGCTCTGCTCATCAAGGCTGCATTTATTTGATCAAAAATACAGGAAAAAAAATTAATATTGTGAAATATTATTATGATGTAAAATAAAGTTTTCTATTTTAATATACATTTAAATCTAAAACATTTAAATCTAATTTATTTAGATTACTCCAGTCTTCAGTGTCACATGATCCTTCAGAAATCATAATAATATGCTGATTTATTATCAGTGCTGGAAACTGTTGTGCTGCTTAATATTTTTTGGGAACCTGGGATACTTTTTTTCAGGATTCTTTGATCTGATCCTCATCAGTCTGTCTGGAGTCACATGAAGAAACGGAACAAACGGAGACAGACTCAATCCAGAAGAACTGTGTCTTCAAGGTGCTTTTAAAAACCTACCTGCAAAACTACAGTGCTGTTAAAAGTTTGGGCGATTTTCTGTCCGGTGAGCGGTGACTTCTTTTTACTTTTACAGAACTGGTTGCCTCCTGGGTATAAATATCACTTCTGCACCTATCGTTTGTGCACTACACAAGAGGGTATTGTGTAGTTTGTGCACTACACAATACCCACTTACCCAACTTCTGTCCGTTTGTACAATGTACATAATCATAACATCTTTGTTGCGGAGGCACTGAGGCACAAGGATGTAGGGGTCAAGGTAATTGAAACCCTGACTCAGTTGTTTGAGGTTGGTCTTCCTCTTGGGATAGTGATAACCCAGTCAGAAGATGAGAAGACAATTAGTGAGGGATTGGAGCTGCTGAAGTCCTTATTGAAAAATGATGCCTTTGGAGGGCGAGGTGAGGCAGGCCCTCGTGTGTTTTTGACAGATGACTCAAAGGCAGAGAAGGGAGCTATAGCACAGGTCTTTCCTGAAGCCGCACAACTGCTCTGCATATTTCATCTTCTGCAAGCTGTGTGGAGGTGGTTGTGGAACAAAGAACACGAAGTTGAGATGAAGGACAGGCAGACACTGTTCAGCATAGTAAAAGACATGCTTTATGCCAGGGAGATGAGTACAGTTGAATTACTCTACCAGCAAGCCCTTGACAACCCTTTGACCACCAGGTAGAGAAAATAGTAGACAGGTAGAGGTAGCTTAAATATTTAGTAGTACTTCTGATGCGTTTACTCTCCAGAGGCCTATTCTGAGGGTTTTATTGTATTGTATTTATTCTTTACAGTTTCTTTTGTTACTAATTACAGATACAGGAAGTTCCTGACCTATCTACAGAGTTTTTACAGTCGACGTAAGAGTTGGGCTCTCAGCTATAGGAGGGACTTACCAACACGTGGCAACCAAACGTCAGAGGGAGGTGAGTCCATGAAGCTTAGAGTTACATTAAAAATTCTGTCTAGATGTTTATTTGGGCCCAAGCACCTTTTTCTAATTTTTTTCCAATGTTTCGGGGCATTTTGGGGTCCTTAAAGGGATAGTTCACCCTAAAATGGTTATTGGTTGGTAATCAAACAGTTGCTGGTAGCCATCGACTTCCATAATACTTTTCCCATGCTATGTAAGTTTGGAACAACATTAAGGTGAGTAAATGACAGATCTTTTTTTATGCTTATTTTTTTTTACTTTGCACACACGTTGGCATAGTCTGCCATTTGGTATTCTTGCTTTAACTTTTTTGGTCTTTAGTGCAAGCTTTTTAATTTTTGTTTTTTAATTAAAGAAAAAGACATTATTATAACTATAGTATATTTATACTATAGTTATAATAATGGCTTTTTCTTTAATATTTTGAGGGGATCTCCTGCTACTAAACAATATTCTGTATTAAATTATATACCATATTTCTGTAAAAAAATAAAACTATTAAAAAACACATTTTATACTATTTTTTTTATTAATCCAGTAAATTAAAAATAGGTAAATTAAAACAAAGTACTTAATTGGTATTTAAAATCCAATGAATGGAGGCAGATTAGTAGAAAGAAATGCATGCAATCAAGTGCAATACTGTAGTATAACCACTAGATGACCGTACAGGCATATATTTAAACAGGACTGTGTGATACCTGTTGTTGAGAATAGTGTTTTCAGACAGAATTACTTGTATTAGGCATTTCATTTGGGTATACATTTAGATAATATCAAACCTTCAAATCATACAACCTTTTTTCAAAGTTTGGATTTTTTTTTAATTTATTGAGTCTTTGTCACGGAATGCCAGGAGAAAACAAGGTAAGTTCCAAGTGCAGTTTATTTGAAAAGTAACCACATAACAAAACAGAACAGAACAAAAACGTGGCAAAAGGTAATCCAAAACCTGACCACAGATAACACAAACTGGGAAGACAATACACTCAAGACTCAAATGACAGACAGAGAAGGCATGATATATATAGCTGGGATAATGAGTAAATGATGAACAGGAGTTACCGATCAGACCAGGATTAGTGAGCAGGGGACTATGGGAAATGGAGTTTAACACAAACAACATAAAACAGAAGAGCGCCCTCAAGTGACCAGTCCAGGTCACCACAACAAAACACTGTGACATTACCCCCCCTCTACGGAGCGGATACCAGACGCTCCACCAGACACACAAAAGTTCAGGAGGGAGGCGGACCAGGTGGGCTCGGTGAGCTCCGGGACCGGAGCGGGCTCGGTGAGCTCCGGGACCGGAGCGGGCTCTGAAGTGAGTCTTCCTGTCCTCCTTCTCACCCTCCGCCGCTTAGTGGGAGTCTGAAGGACAGAGGTGGTCAAATCTGTGAGCTCCCCGACTGGAGCGGGCTCAGGACTGGGTTCTGCGAGCTCCTGGACTGAAACGGGCTCCGGAGTGGGCTCAGCGAGTTCCCCGACTGGAGCGGGTTCCGTCATCTCCCGGGGCCCTACAAGGGACTCAGACCGACATGAGATCACCAAGTTGCGGTAACCAAGATAATCAATGAGGCCCCAAAAGTCAAGCATTTTAAGCCCATCCATCTCCCGAGGAGGCAAATTTTTTTATATAATTTGTTACCAATTTTAATATCAATAAAAAAATAATACTAGCCTAAGTTAAAATAAGCTTACTGAAGACAAGTAAACAGTCACAAATTAGGCTACAACAGAACAAAGATCATAAAAAACGGCCTACTTGAAAAACTTAAAGCACTGAATAATAAATATATTGTATAAAGAAAATGTGCAAATAGACTGAATAGTCTTCACTGTATACATTCAATATATATTCATTCTTATTCAGGGGCGCGGGAAGATGTTTTCGGTTGGGGGGTGCTGTGTGTGTCCGTGTTGTGTTGGGTGAAAGGGGGGGAGGTCACCTCATTTGACAACTCCACTACGCACTACAAGTGCATCGATATGAACACTCGTTTAAGTGGCATACACACTGGGAAATCTGACTGCATATCACATTTTTTTAAATTATCGATAGTAGCTGATCAATCTGGGTGGTTGGGCTGGGTCCGTTAGGTTTACTTGTCTCCGTGCTCGTGCTGGATGCCGATTTTGGACAATTTTTGCTGGGATGGGCATTTAAAAAAATTTGAAATAGGCTTTTGCGCCATTATTTCCTTGTTAATAAGTTAATCTTCTTCGCATTCTGTATAGTCTGATACCACGCGCCAGCGTCATGTGTTCATGAGGATTAGGCTAATCATTCCATATAGAAAACATCACAAGTAAAATAATGTTTATAAAGATAAACATGGGTTTATTATAGCCCACTTACAATTTACATTTAAGAAATCATTACAAATAAATTAAATGCTAAAACGGAATACATTTAAATGAACAAACTTGGCGTTGCATTTGCAACCATGTGAAAACCGGGTGTGCTGCAGCCCCCTCAGCACCCCTACTTCCCGCGTCCCTGTTCTTATTTATTTTACAAAAGTGATTCAGTCAAGGACAGTCAGTTATTTTCTTTCTGATGTTTGATTTACATTATTGACACAAATGGTAACAGCAGCTATAATAGGCTGCATTATAGTTCACCCAAAAATGAAAATTCTGTTGATGTTCTAAACCTGTATGAGATTCCTTCATGCTGTTGAACACAAAAGAATATATTTGGAACAATATTGGTAACCAAACAGTTGCTGGGCCCATATGAAAAAAAAAAAGCACTTTTGGAGTCAGTTGGGACCAGAAACTGGTTACGATCATTCTTCAAAATATCTTATTTTATGTTGAGGAGGAAAAGGATATTCATAGAGGTTTAGAACAATTTGAGGGTAAATATATGACAGTATCTTCATTTTTGGGTGAATATCCTTTTAAGATCTCATCATATAGGCTAACCCGGACAGCACACGTACGTCTAGCCGACGTCGGCCCAAGCGCGAAACGTCAGCCACATTACCTCTAACATCTAATAAGTGTCTGCCATGCATAGGCAGATATAATTCGGTCAGTGCTTTGTTTTCCCAGTTCATCAAACGTCGCCTTTGAGTCGGCTTACAACCGCAGGCCGATGAAGTGCTCATCTCTTTGCTCCTGCTCAGAGAGAATCCCGGCGACATTTTTGGATGACATGTAAGTTTTCGCTTGAGGTAAAAAAATATAATAAATAAATACTACCGACATGCATATCATGTTTATATTGCGTCGGTCGGTTAGTATAGAATAGCCTCTTATTTCAAAGGTGGAATCGTCAAATATGACTTTTAGAAGACCATAGATGTAGTTATTTGAAATTTAACAGGATAAAACTATACATTACTTTCAACTTCAACCGTAGTGGTTTGTTTGACTGCCTCCCTCTTACGCTTGATGCAGCTCATGCTAGCTGTTAGCCATAACTTGAATAAACCTATGTAGAACCGTTTAATTAGACTGAGGTTGCCGAAATTACGCTCAGTTTATGTGAGATTAATAATTTGCGCCTTTCTCCCTCAAGCCTATAAATTGTAATCTGCTCGTTATTGGTGTTAATTGTCTTTTTTACATGCGCGCTTTTTATGCTAGTGATGTTTCATTCACAAATAGATCTGATACTTTAGTTTTAACAAATCTTTAATGAACAAATACATTTTTTAGGTCCTGACTGCCACCAGTTGAGTCAATGATTCACTGAGTTTCTTATAAGAAAAAATGCTCATCTGTTACCACCCAGTAGTTTAAATGTTTGTAGTTTCATAGCTGTAAAACTAGCATACTTTTCTTCTTTTTTTTTATCAGCAGGTGGAGAGACCGTCTGGGCAGCAGCAACAAGACAACAATGGCCTTTCGCACCGCAGGAACCTTTTCATAGTACCAGAACTAATTGTGGAACTACCCACTTTTTGGCATTTTCGCACCGCCGGAACTGGGTGCGATTTTAGTATCGGACTGCCTTTTTCAAGAACCAAATTAGCTCCTACTCTGGAGCAGGGTCTGTGGCTACGCGATCCGTACCGGAAACACGATTTGTACTGCGCATGCGTGGAAATGGCTACTCGATCCGTACCGGAAACACGATTTGTACTGCGCATGCGCGGAAATGCGTCTACTTCCTGTCTGTATGACGAAACAATTTACGGCAATTTTGGGTAGTGACAGTTATAATACTAATAATAATGTTTTCATGTGTTGACACTACCCGATCCGTACTGGAAATAGTCATTTACTAGTGATTCTCTTGATATAAATACATCCTCTTTTTAAAATATAAATTATATTGATTAAATTTGCACAAATTAAATAAATTCAGTAAAATTAAATAAAAGAAAAAAAATATTTACATTTGCTAGACTCTTATTTGGGTAATCCAAAGAGGAAAAAAATTGAGAAAAAAAATATTTACATTTGCTAGACTCTATTTGGGTAATACAGATGAGTATATAAGTGTGTGTTTTACATTTAATCATTAATTTTCTTAATGATTAAATTTCAGCATACTTTAACAAATGTCTGCATCTAAGAAACCCAAAAATATTTTTTTTCAAATTATTTATTCATAAATGAATGAATTCATTCCCTCCCTCCTTCCCTCATCTACTACAATTGCTCATTGAGGAACATGGCATTGACCTTCAGGCCTTGTTTATCAACACAGTATGACAAAAATGTTTCCATGTCATCTTGAGATGGAAATATAAACAAAAAGTCATCCTTTGCTTCAGGATTCTTGAAGCTGTATATAGAATGCAAAAGAATCCATATCGCTAGACTGTCGTAAAAACGTTGGCGGTGACAGGAAGTGGAAGCAATTTCGAGTAGCCACATCAGCACAACTTCTTCTTCTTCTTGGTTTTTAACCGCCGCTTAGTGGGAGTCTGAAGGACAGAGGTGGTAAGCTCCCCGACTGGAGCGGGCTCTGGACTGGGCTCGGTGAGCTCCCGGACTGGAGCGGGGTCTGGACTGGGCTCGGTGAGCTCCGGGACCGGACTGGGCTCGGTGAGCTCCGGGACCGGAGCGGGCTCGGTGAGCTCCGGGACCGGAGCGGGCTCGGTGAGCTCCGGGACCGGAGCGGGCTCTGAAGTGAGTCTTCCTGTCCTCCTTCTCACCCTCCGCCGCTTAGTGGGAGTCTGAAGGACAGAGGTGGTCAAATCTGTGAGCTCCCCGACTGGAGCGGGCTCAGGACTGGGTTCTGCGAGCTCCTGGACTGAAACGGGCTCCGGAGTGGGCTCAGCGAGTTCCCCGACTGGAGCGGGTTCCTGCATCTCCCGGGGCCCTACAAGGGACTCAGACCGACATGAGATCACCAAGTTGCGGTAACCAAGATAATCAATGAGGCCCCAAAAGTCAAGCATTTTAAGCCCATCCATCTCCCGAGGAGGCAAATTTTTTTATATAATTTGTTACCAATTTTAATATCAATAAAAAAATAATACTAGCCTAAGTTAAAATAAGCTTACTGAAGACAAGTAAACAGTCACAAATTAGGCTACAACAGAACAAAGATCATAAAAAACGGCCTACTTGAAAAACTTAAAGCACTGAATAATAAATATATTGTATAAAGAAAATGTGCAAATAGACTGAATAGTCTTCACTGTATACATTCAATATATATTCATTCTTATTCAGGGGCGCGGGAAGATGTTTTCGGTTGGGGGGTGCTGTGTGTGTCCGTGTTGTGTTGGGTGAAAGGGGGGGAGGTCACCTCATTTGACAACTCCACTACGCACTACAAGTGCATCGATATGAACACTCGTTTAAGTGGCATACACACTGGGAAATCTGACTGCATATCACATTTTTTTAAATTATCGATAGTAGCTGATCAATCTGGGTGGTTGGGCTGGGTCCGTTAGGTTTACTTGTCTCCGTGCTCGTGCTGGATGCCGATTTTGGACAATTTTTGCTGGGATGGGCATTTAAAAAAATTTGAAATAGGCTTTTGCGCCATTATTTCCTTGTTAATAAGTTAATCTTCTTCGCATTCTGTATAGTCTGATACCACGCGCCAGCGTCATGTGTTCATGAGGATTAGGCTAATCATTCCATATAGAAAACATCACAAGTAAAATAATGTTTATAAAGATAAACATGGGTTTATTATAGCCCACTTACAATTTACATTTAAGAAATCATTACAAATAAATTAAATGCTAAAACGGAATACATTTAAATGAACAAACTTGGCGTTGCATTTGCAACCATGTGAAAACCGGGTGTGCTGCAGCCCCCTCAGCACCCCTACTTCCCGCGTCCCTGTTCTTATTTATTTTACAAAAGTGATTCAGTCAAGGACAGTCAGTTATTTTCTTTCTGATGTTTGATTTACATTATTGACACAAATGGTAACAGCAGCTATAATAGGCTGCATTATAGTTCACCCAAAAATGAAAATTCTGTTGATGTTCTAAACCTGTATGAGATTCCTTCATGCTGTTGAACACAAAAGAATATATTTGGAACAATATTGGTAACCAAACAGTTGCTGGGCCCATATGAAAAAAAAAAAGCACTTTTGGAGTCAGTTGGGACCAGAAACTGGTTACGATCATTCTTCAAAATATCTTATTTTATGTTGAGGAGGAAAAGGATATTCATAGAGGTTTAGAACAATTTGAGGGTAAATATATGACAGTATCTTCATTTTTGGGTGAATATCCTTTTAAGATCTCATCATATAGGCTAACCCGGACAGCACACGTACGTCTAGCCGACGTCGGCCCAAGCGCGAAACGTCAGCCACATTACCTCTAACATCTAATAAGTGTCTGCCATGCATAGGCAGATATAATTCGGTCAGTGCTTTGTTTTCCCAGTTCATCAAACGTCGCCTTTGAGTCGGCTTACAACCGCAGGCCGATGAAGTGCTCATCTCTTTGCTCCTGCTCAGAGAGAATCCCGGCGACATTTTTGGATGACATGTAAGTTTTCGCTTGAGGTAAAAAAATATAATAAATAAATACTACCGACATGCATATCATGTTTATATTGCGTCGGTCGGTTAGTATAGAATAGCCTCTTATTTCAAAGGTGGAATCGTCAAATATGACTTTTAGAAGACCATAGATGTAGTTATTTGAAATTTAACAGGATAAAACTATACATTACTTTCAACTTCAACCGTAGTGGTTTGTTTGACTGCCTCCCTCTTACGCTTGATGCAGCTCATGCTAGCTGTTAGCCATAACTTGAATAAACCTATGTAGAACCGTTTAATTAGACTGAGGTTGCCGAAATTACGCTCAGTTTATGTGAGATTAATAATTTGCGCCTTTCTCCCTCAAGCCTATAAATTGTAATCTGCTCGTTATTGGTGTTAATTGTCTTTTTTACATGCGCGCTTTTTATGCTAGTGATGTTTCATTCACAAATAGATCTGATACTTTAGTTTTAACAAATCTTTAATGAACAAATACATTTTTTAGGTCCTGACTGCCACCAGTTGAGTCAATGATTCACTGAGTTTCTTATAAGAAAAAATGCTCATCTGTTACCACCCAGTAGTTTAAATGTTTGTAGTTTCATAGCTGTAAAACTAGCATACTTTTCTTCTATCAGCAGGTCAGCAGGTGGAGAGACCGTCTGGGCAGCAGCAACAAGACAACAATGGCCTTTCGCACCGCAGGAACCTTACCAGAACTACAGAACTAATTGTGGAACTACCCACTTTTTGGCATTTTCGCACCGCCGGAACTGGGTGCGATTTTAGTATCGGACTGCCTTTTTCAAGAACCAAATTAGCTCCTACTCTGGAGCAGGGTCTGTGGCTACGCGATCCGTACCGGAAACACGATTTGTACTGCGCATGCGTGGAAATGGCTACTCGATCCGTACCGGAAACACGATTTGTACTGCGCATGCGCGGAAATGCGTCTACTTCCTGTCTGTATGACGAAACAATTTACGGCAATTTTGGGTAGTGACAGTTATAATACTAATAATAATGTTTTCATGTGTTGACACTACCCGATCCGTACTGGAAATAGTCATTTACTAGTGATTCTCTTGATATAAATACATCCTCTTTTTAAAATATAAATTATATTGATTAAATTTGCACAAATTAAATAAATTCAGTAAAATTAAATAAAAGAAAAAAAATATTTACATTTGCTAGACTCTATTTGGGTAATACAGATGAGTATATAAGTGTGTGTTTTACATTTAATCATTAATTTTCTTAATGATTAAATTTCAGCATACTTTAACAAATGTCTGCATCTAAGAAACCCAAAAATATTTTTTTTCAAATTATTTATTCATAAATGAATGAATTCATTCCCTCCCTCCTTCCCTCATCTACTACAATTGCTCATTGAGGAACATGGCATTGACCTTCAGGCCTTGTTTATCAACACAGTATGACAAAAATGTTTCCATGTCATCTTGAGATGGAAATATAAACAAAAAGTCATCCTTTGCTTCAGGATTCTTGAAGCTGTATATAGAATGCAAAAGAATCCATATCGCTAGACTGTCGTAAAAACGTTGGCGGTGACAGGAAGTGGAAGCAATTTCGAGTAGCCACATCAGCACAACTTCTTCTTCTTCTTGGTTTTTAACGGCGGCTGGCACCAACGCAAATAGGGGCATTACCGCCACCTTCTGCTCCGGAGTGTGAAACAGAGTTTTAAATTCTATTTACCAACCCTGTATCTCTTATAAAATCAAAGAATACATTACTATTTATTTCACTTGCCCATTTTATTAACCTTAAAATTAAGATCCTGAATTCCACTTTTCCTTATTTCTACTATCATTTTTCTTCTTTCTTGTTCATACTTGCTACATTCAAGAAATACATGAGGTATTGTTTCTTCAACATGACTTTGCTCACATAACCCATTTGGATGTTTCCCTGTTATTTTAAGTGCTATTTAAATTTGAGTGCCCTAGCAATATTCTGTTAAAGATAACCTCTTCTTTCCTTGACTTACCTATACACTTTATATTATGACTGACTTTGTTTATTAAACTGTAAAGGAATCTACCATTTTCCCCATTGTTCCACTTAACTTGCCATTCTTTAATCACTTTACTCCATATTAAAACCTTAATCTCTGATTTACTTAATGGAACTTGTATCTCTATCGTTTCTCTCTGTAAAGCTTGCTTTGCTAATTTATCTACTTCATTTCCCCTTATTCCTGTGCTGGGACCCATATAAAACTGATTGATGTATCATTTTGAACAATTCTTGAATGTATTTGTAGGATACTAAAAAGAATATCTTGGTGACATGATTTAAAAGATTTCAAACTCTTTAAGACTGAAACGGAGTCAGAACAAAGTAGAACATTCTCAGGTTTGTGTTCCTCAACCCACTGCAA
>NW_015506087.1:341466-342185 GCF_001515645.1 Sinocyclocheilus grahami | reverse complement strand
GGATGTTCATCTTTATGCCCCTGGAGGTTAGCCCAGTAATTGACCATTAATTGTTTCCTTCTAATTTCTAGTGGCATCTCTCCTACTAAGACTTGTAAAGCTGGAATGGGTGTAGTCTTTACTGCTCCACAACACTGTCTCATCGCTTGAGCTTGAATTTTACAAAGTTTTTCCAACAGGTTTTTTGAGGCAGAACCATATACCACACAACCATAATCAAATACAGACCGGATCAGTGCTACATAGTTTTTAATGAAGAAAAACTTGCCCTACATTCCACTCCACTTACACATCTCATGATGTTTAACACCTTCTGACATTTCTCAACTATTTTATTTACTATATGTTCAGCCCAAGTAAGTTTGGCATCAAAATAAATACCTAAAAACTTAAATACCTTCACCCTTTCTAATGATTTCTCATACATCTTCAAACTCGCTTCTGGAATAACCCTCTTCCTAGAGAAAATTACTGTTTTACTTTTCTCCACTGAGAATTTAAATCCCCATGCATATGCCCATTCGTCTACTTATAGCCTCTTGTATCCTCCTATTAATATATAAAATATTCCTTCCTTTTTTTCCAGAGAGCACCGTCATCTGCAAACAGAGACCTAACTATATCTGGTTCTACTTGATTTAAATACATCATTTATCATTATGGAAAACAATAATGGACTTATTACATCCCCTGTGGAGTTCCATTTTCTATCTGAAATT
>NW_015506087.1:332263-339836 GCF_001515645.1 Sinocyclocheilus grahami | reverse complement strand
GGGCTAGCGCAGGTCGACGATCGGCAGACAGAATCAAAAAGGGCAAGACAAAAGGGGTGAATCCAGGGAACCAGGCGAAGATCAGAAACCGAGAAGGCTAAGGCTAAGGAAAATGACAAGGGCTAAGGCTAAGGCAACAAACGAGGGCTCTGTAGAGTCGCTATCTCTAGGGGAGTGATAAATGCGGAACAATACTCGGCAGAGGGAAGGGATCAGAGTGCGTGTTAAATAGTGAGGGAGTGATATGAAACAGCTGGGTGCAATCAGTGTAAACAGGTGTGTGCAATTCGTGCTGAGTGCAATCAGTGCAATGCATGATGGGAAATGTAGTCCGGGGTGATGTGCAACAGTGTGTAGTGCGAGAGTCAATGAATAGGAAAGTTCGTGGACCGGATTCGTGACAGTTCCTCTTCCTTTTCTAAAACCATTTTGATATCAATCCTCTTTTTTCCAAAAAATGTCAACCTTTCCGTTATCATCCTTTCCATTATTTTACAGACATTCGATGTAAGAGCTATCCGTCTATAATTAGAGGGTTTTGAAGGATCTTTTCCTGGCTTTCTAATAGGTACTATTATTGCTTCTTTCCAAACTTTTGGAAGTCTTCCTTCCTCCCATACTCTATTATATAATTCTAAAATTTTTCCCACAGCCTTAAGATGTCTTATCATTATATATCCGACCTGATCCTTTCCTGGAGATGAACGTTTTTTTATTAGCATTACAAATAGCTCTCTTCAATTCATCTCTGTTGAAAGGGAAGTTAAATGGCTGGTTCTCTATTCCCCCACTCCTTACCAATGCTTCTATATTTTGTCTCTTTGTTATTTCTCTCCTCCTCTTTCCTTCCTCACCTAAGTTCCCTGACCCATGTATTTGTGCAAATGTTTTTACTAGCATTTCTGCTTTGCCCTTATACGTTACAGCTATTTCTCCTTCTGACTCTAATACTGGATATTCCCACTCTTTCTTATTACCTTTCATTCTCTTGATCATATTCCATACATCACCTACTGGAGTTGTACTTCCAATTCCACTACAGAAACCATGCCAGCTTTCTCTTTTAGCTTGCCTTATAGTTCTCCTCACAACTGCTTGAGCTTTCTTGAATAAAACTAGATTATAATTATGCGTTCTCTTAAGAAGTTTAAAAGCTTTATTTCTATCTCTCACAGCTTTACTACACTTGTCTGTCCACCAAGGAACTGCTTTTTTTGTAATTTTTCCTTTACTTTTTGGAACTGATTCTGATGCTACTTCTAGTATTACCACACATACTTTTTCATTAAGGATGTCAATATCTTGATTTGAATCAATTGCAACCATTTTTTCCTCGCACATTTCCTCACATTTAGCCCAATTTGCTTTTTCAAATACCAATTTTCCTTCTCTTTGAGTTACAGTTCTATCAGTCTCCATATCCAATGCTATAACTATTGGGTAGTGATTACTCCCAATGCTAGATTCCCCCCAAACTTCCCAATTACACTTACTACCCAAATTATTAGAAACTAGTGTCAAATCCAACACAGACTCCATTCCTGTATGAACATCTATCCTTGTTCCCCTCCCATTTAAGCATACCAGCTCCATCTCCTCTATTAATTCCTCAACTACTTGACCATTGGCATTTATGTAACTTCCTCCCCATAGTGTATTATGTGCATTTAAATCCCCACACCATACTACTCTAAGTCTATCTTGACCATGTACTTCCTTTAACTTCTCTAATTCCAATTTTTTACATGGGTTATAATAATTTATGATAACTATCTCATGCCCTCTACCCCTTATCCCCACAGCAATATATTCTTGATCCCTTCCTTTTCCCAGTATTCTATATGAGATTTCTTGTTTAATAAATGTTGCACACCCACCACCAATCCCTTCTTCTCTATCATGCCGTACTATGCTATACCCTTGTATAACAAAATCTAAACAACTTTTCATCCAAGTTTCTTGAACACATATTACATCTGGTTTTATACTTAAATCTTCAATAAAATGCTTGAACTCCTAACCGTTTGCTATCAGAGATCTTGCATTCCACTGGATTATTGAAATCATCTATATGTATTATCCACATGTTTCTTGACTTGATCTTATCTGAAGTTCATCTCTGACTTCTTCCCAGGTCAAGCCTATCATTCCAAGATGACGTATTGCTGCTATAACAACTAACTGAGTCTTCTGTGTTTTTGATTCAACCCCAGCTGTACTATTTATAACTCCTGCAATAAATGTCACAAATGTTTTCCTTTCAATCATAATAAATTCTTCCGGAACTTCATTGTTTCTTTCAACTGAAACCCCTGACTGACCTCTTTGCTCTTTAGTTTGTCCTTTAACCTGTTTTGCTGCGTCTGCATATGTTAGCTTCTTCTCCACCCTCCTTTTCTGAATCTCCATTTCTATTTTCAATACTTCACATCCTCTGAATGCTGCACTGTGTCTCTCCACAGTTGCAACACTTTGGTTGTACACCTTCCTCACACTTGCCATATTCATGGTTTCCTCCACAACGAGCACATCTACACTGTTCCCTACATCTTGCAGCAACATGCCCAAACTTTTGGCAATTAAAACATCTCACTGGTCCCGGTATATATTCTCTTACAACGTAGCGCATCACACCCATCATTACTCTTTTTGGAATTTCATCCTCTTGAAATTCTATTACTACTGTTTCCGTGTCTCTTCTGTTTCCAAATGCACCTGATTTTATCCTTTGCGCATTTACATGCTTTTACAGATGGAGCATGAGAAATTGAGACATCGTTCTGACCAGGGTAAAATCGAGTTGGAAAAAGCAAAGTTGGAAGTAGAAGCTCTCAAATTGAACTTGATGAGGGAGGGTACATATTCTGACTGTACGGAGGAACGAGGTATGTCTTTTTCACTCGTTTCATGTTTAAAACTGGTTCCGAAATTTAATGAAGAAGATCCTGATACTTTTTTCACTCTTTTTGAACGTGTAGCGGAATTAAGAAACTGGTCAGATGAGAATCGCGTTGCGCTGTTACAGTGTGTTCTAATTGGAAAAGCCCAAGTTGCTTTTTCTTCTTTGTCACTTGATGATTGTAAAGATTACCACATCGTTAAGGCTGCAGTTTTGAAAGTATATGAGTGTGTTCCTGAAGCGTATAGACAGCGTTTTCGATTACAGAAGAAAGAAGAGACGCAGACTCACTTAGAATTTGTGCGTGACCAGAGGAAACATTTTAATCGTTGGTGCACAGCAATGAATGTCAAAACATTGGATGATTTAGGTAACCTAATGATTTTAGAGCAATTTAAAAATTCAGTCCCAGGGCGTGTCGCTACATACATTGGTGAGCATTATGTTAAAACGCCGGAAGAAGCAGCTGTATTGGCAGACTACTTTTACTTTTATCTCCAACTCGGTTTGTGCTGACAACTTTAATCCCTCCTATCTCCTTAAGTTTGAGAGTTGTATTTGCTTGTTCTTGTTTTACATCCAACTAGCAAATTCCCATCAGAGAGAACTTTAGCGAAATCGATATTTCCTATATCTCTATTTATGATCTTTGTCAGTTTTAACGGATTAATTTTGCTTACCCCAATCTGATCTCCAAACCTTACGATGCATTTTATACTTTCTCCACTCTTTTCATCAGACTCTTCTACATCACTCCTTTTCTTCCGTTTTTCTCCCCGATTACTCCCTACTTCTTTCCAGCAATTTCCGAAAGATCTTTCACTTTCCTCTTCACTTCCTACATCCATACTCCCTTCACTATCCTCCCACTCAAACTTCTCCGTTCCATTCGCGGAGCAGTTGTGCCTCACCGCCGTTCCTTTCCGACTTCTCGCTGCAGCTTCCGCCATCGACCGCGTCGCCGCTGGAGATCCAGAACGGCATCTACAGACCGAACCGCTCCAAGAACTGATCCAAGTGTGAGGACAAGAAGACGCTGCGTTCAGAGACTGTGTTCAACCAGCACAACTGGTACTAACCGTGACCAAACGCGTATGACATTGATTGGCCAAACGCGTATGAAAACGCCCTCACCCGCCATGATTTAGTGTAAACCTACTGTAAACATTGTGTCAACTTATTTCGCAAGTATGGAGAACAGCAATAGATGGACGGATGCTGAAGTGCAGGCACTTGTAGCAAATGTAGCACTGCCAGTTGTCTGGAGATTCTTAGTCCTTTCGTTCTTTCAATCGCTTTACGTATACGTCGACTTTCCATGTCCATTATTGTGAAACCCGCGAGACACCACAAAAACAGCTCCGATCACAGTGTCCTCCATCCTCCTGTTGTTAACGTTGTTCTTCTTTGTTTCTGTTTTGAACGCCGCGCACAAATGACGTCGCTGTCGACCGGTTCCTAGTACACACTGTCGGTGCGAATGATTACAAGTAGAGATGGGTTTCAAGAACTGGTACTAATTTGGTTCCTGACTTGTTCGATATAAGCTACAGGACCAAAAAAAATTAAACATGTGTAGCAGTCGATTCTGTTCCCCTCTGGAATTTGTGTTCCCCATCGGGTTGCCAGGTCTGTGTAATAAACCCGACCAAATAGTTAATCAAACATTGCCCCAAAGTAGCCCAATTCCGCGGAATAAATACGGTGGATTTGGCAACACTGCAGCATGCAAATACACCAAACACAACTGGATGTACGGAAAGCAAAAAGAGACAAATGTGTTGCTACACTGCAGCATAGTAAAATGATTCTCACACTCCAGTTAATGTTCTGTGATTTTTTTATTCATCTTGCAATTGTTCCTTTGTTTATGTCCGAGTTTTTGAAGTTTAATTTTGCCTATGCAAATTAGTGTAATCTGTCTGTGCTGACGTCCAAACTCAGGGCATTGGCTATTACTGTTTCCATATAGAGCAACAATACATTTGAATTAATATTCTATTTGATTAATCTGTTTACCTTCTCACTGATACAGTGGAATATATTTAATCAGAACACTTATCCAAACCTTTTTTTTTTCACAAGAAAGCCTTGCATACAAGATGCAAGTGTTGAACATGATGTTGTAATCGTAATTGGCATACAATCTCAGAGTGCACCAGATAATTCAATTGATCAATCGTTCAAAATAGCTCAGTTATAAAATTGGGAGATGACCACAAAATGTTGTCACCTGAATGACTGTTCTTGTTGGCATATGAAAGCAATGGATCCAAACCTATATGAGGAAATTCTAAATTACAAAACTCGAGGTGTTTATCCATTTGTCATAAAAAGGAGCAGAAATATTTCATTTGCAGATGTTCCTCCAGTTTCCAAGTTGATGGTAAGCAAACTACTTGATAACTCCTTTACACTGACAAGTTTTCTCATAGTAAAGTGAGGTATAGTGATACACCAAGACTAGATACTAACAAAAAGTCAATGCTTGTCAAGAAACTATACTTACCTGACTTGAAGCAACTAGCACGTTGACAATAACCTGTTTTCCAATTTCAGTTTAAATAGGCCTATTCCTTCAATTGGGCCTTTATAACCTCATTGCAGGTTATCTGTTTAGATTTTAACAAAACTTTTTCAATAGATGCAAACTTTATCATATCTCCTCAAAAAACAATGTAAAGTTTAGAAGAAAAGTGGTTGCTGGACAAAAAGAGGCCAGCCAATTTTTATTTTAGAGTTAGAACATTGTGGAACCGGAAAAAACAAGCTTGCCATTTCAGTTAGATTCTACTGGCCTGGAATGGGGGTGGACATTGATAAATGGGTAAATAGGCTACAAATTGTTTTTCCTTTTCAACATTGCTGTGAGACATATAAACTGATTATGTTATGGTATGCATTTCTCATGTGGTTATTTCTGAACATCAGGATTTGCAGTGTGCCCAGTGCCAGTTTAGCAGACTGTCCATCAAGCAGGAGCATCCCAATATGTGTATGTAAGCTTGTTGTCCACAGATGTGCATGGGTTTTGAGATAGGGAAGTCATGAGGTCACAAAATGTAAATGTATTAATGTTGCTATTTTAATTGTAAGGTGGACAGCTGGGCATGAATTTAGTGGGGAAAGTCACCAGGACCAACAATGGAAGTGAATACATTTGTGTCCTGGTTGACTATTACACAAAAAATAGCCTATGCTCTTCTGAATAAATCTGAAGGTCTCACTGCATTAATTTCTTTTACAGATTTGGGGCACCAAAGATAATTCTTACTGACCAAGGCACAATCTGTTAACCAGGTTTGTAGTTTATTGAATGAAGGTAAAAATCCGTATCCATGAAAATGTTCGTGTGCATAGGGTTCTGATTTGTACACATTTATGGTTCATTGTATATTTATTTTAATGTATGTTTTGCACACACCACACACGAGGATTGTTTAAGCTTTCAGTGCACACATAAATACAACAACAGCAAGGCATATAATAAAAAAAGAAAAATATATTAGCATAAATGAGTAAGTATAAGACAGTATAAAACAGAATAGCCAAAGCCTTAAGCATCACATTGAAATCGGTAATACATTTTATTGAAAACAAAAAGGAAATACATTTCTAGTTGAAAAATCTCTCTTAAAACTATTTTAAAGTTTCGGATTAAAGACGGTGTTTTGAACCATTTGACTTGCAGTACATCCAGTTGTGCTTCTTACGCACGCTAGTTCTGATCGTAGGTATGGTAACTAGGCAACTACGTAAGAATTGTAGTATGGTTGCGTAAAGGGAAACAGGCATTCCTAGGGGAACAGAATCGACTGCTACACCGGTAAATGGAGTTCTCAGCGAAGCGGTGTGCTTGTATACTTATATTATTATTATTATTATACAAGAACTGCGTGAAGAGAGCATGCACAGCTGTTGTTTATATTGCTGTTTGTAGCTTGTGGAAGTAAGGTTAGCTGCAGCAAGGGGCTATGATATTTTTGTTCAATATTTTCCTAATGACAATTTTATGATCGGTTTATAAAGGCTACTACGAGCACCTTTTCCCCATTTTTATCACAGAATAAGGCAGGACATTTATAGTTTCTATAGGCAGTACTGCATTATTCATAAAGTTTATTTATTACCTGGAGATAACTTGAAAAACACACATAAACCGTATATTTTCGCAATCGTGTGTTTATTGTCTTCACGTTTTTATTCAGCTCAACTACAGAGAAAGCCAGATGCTTCTGTCCATATTAGGGTTTCCTACACGTCATGAGTCATTCCTTCTTTTCTCAGCTTACAAAAACCTTTTATTTTTTACATAATGCACTATTTTTAATTTGGGAATCAGGTTCAAAGGAGCTTAACTCTTTGTGGCCTATTTCATCTTCACAAATGTAAAGTTACTGATTGTATGCCCAATTTTAGGATTTTTTTTTTGTATTGATTTGAAATTATTTTATGAATCTCTCTGCTCATCACTTAATAAGAAAGCTGCTAAAACTAATGTATTGATGGAAAAAAATATTGACTTTGATGTAAGGGTTACCTCCTGTGTATTCTTTGAAGTTGACATTTTATGTGTAATTTTTCATTTAAATTATTTTTAATTTTAATTTATTTATGATTTATTTATATATATATATATATATATATATATATATATATATATATATATATATA
>NW_015506087.1:330558-332253 GCF_001515645.1 Sinocyclocheilus grahami | reverse complement strand
ACAAATAAAACGTCAGGTCATGCATAGACTATCGATACTGTCTCTTTGAATTTAAATCTAGAAACCTCTACGTGAACACACCTGCCCGAATAAAGTGCGGGGGACGAAATTACATTTCTTTAACATTAAATATTAAAAATGCAGTTAACATTCTACACCCAGCAGTATAAACAAAGGTGCCTGTTCTCTTTCGTTCTTGCTGTTTGATTGGGAAAAGTTTAAAGGGCGTCTTGTCTTTGTTATCTGACTAAAAAACTATTAATTTTAACTTTTTTTATTACAGTATTTATTTTAAAAACGTAGAGTGCTTTAAAAATAATGATCACAACCCTGATAAAACAGGCTTATATTGTTTTTCTCATCCTCCGATTTACAGGCTACTTATCAATCCTGTTTTTATCATCATTATAATTAAAAAAATTTATAAATTCAGAACAGGATTATAAAATAATTATATTTTAAATAAGACAGAAATATTTTTTCTACAACAACAACAGTAGTGTTTACAACTGCAAAACCACCATACCCTGTAAGCTCAATAATAATAATAGGCCTAATTTAATTCCGTTTCTATTTTCAGAGTGATTAAGAGGTGCAAAAAATATTTATTTAACTTTTAAACTTAAAATGGTCTTTTCTGCTCTGTGTTTCTTTTTCAAAACTGCGTCATGGCATTTGCTGCTATCAATACAGAAGCATCCGTTTCGATACATGTCTCAGCAAGGAGCACAGCCCTATTAAAAGCCATGCTCCATGTGCCGCTTTTATACTTTGAGCACCTGCCCCTCCAAAGGTCTCTGCACGGCCCTGGAACTGAGGGATGAAATATGTGCTTTTCTGACTGAGAAACTGTCACCTCTCGCAAGCTCATTTAGTGATGAGAAATGGCTTTTAACCCTGTCTTAACTTGCTGACATATTTTCTGTTTTAAACTAACTGAATCTAACTCGAACTTTGGCAGCCTCAAAACCCCAAGCTATATGTTCCCGACAAGAATCAGAATCAGAAATAGCTTTATTACCAAGTATGTTTGCACATACAAGGAATTTGTCACAAGCTTCCAGTACACGGTGTAGCGAATCAGCTCATGGGGAAATATGAATAATTAATCATAACTAGTTATAATTAATTATAAATATTTAGATCCGCTGTAGATATTTACTTGACTTCTCAGGGTCAACTGTCTGTCAATTCTAAGAACGTTAATTTCCTGGTTAAAGGAAATAACTTTCTTACTGTACAACTCTACACAGAGCTTGTAGCATAAATCTGCATGATTAAGTGACTCCAGTTATGAGCAAACAATGAACAACGTCAAGTGTGATACAAGTAAGACTTTATTAACTACATAAACACTTAAACTAGTCTAACATACTACATAAACACTTAAACTGGTCTAACATACACATACACACACACACACACACACACACGCATACAGTTGGTATAGGAAAGGGTTAAAGCTTAACGCAGTAAAGTGAAGAGAAATAAGAATATGAAACTATGGTACCATTTGATATTCAGCAGATTTACAGCCTGAAGGAAACATCAGATTCTTAGTTCAAACACACCTTTGTAAAAAGGTGTGTATGATACCTAATGTATCAATTAATAAGACTAAATTAGAATACTTGCACGTCTCATCTGGTCTGAAAGAGAGGTTTGATGCAATCTGAAGGTCCCAGTTGATCTTTG
>NW_015506087.1:329106-330264 GCF_001515645.1 Sinocyclocheilus grahami | reverse complement strand
TTTGAATGACCCTTTGTGTGAGGGCATGGTAATTTGCAAATGGAACTTGAATCGAAATTACTAAAGATTCTCAGGACACTAATATATTGCCTATGTACCAACATATAATATACACGCTCGTTTAGATCATCAGAAGGCGAATTCATAGATACTAAACATGGTAGGATTACATATAGGCAAGATGACAGGAATGGATTCCATCATAAGCATGCATAAAATAGTCTAAAAATATCAAAGACAACATACACCATGACCTGAAGGATATGTGTGTTCATTCAAAGAAAGGTTTTCCTTTGAATTAATTAGTAGAAAAGTCCATTTCTACTGTGCAATGTGCCTCTTGCTATGGAACATGCAGTGATATTCCCTGCTTCGCATTCCTTTAGGCAATAAACCCAGTGATATCAGCGTTGGTTGCCATGGAACCAGAGGCCTGTTCTGCCCTCCTGAGGTGTTACGCATTTCGGGGGAAGGGTCCACAGGTCCTCATATGGCTTGTTAACTGAGGGGGGTACAGTATTTGTTAAATATAGCTAACAAAATATATATTGTGTGTTTGATTGGTCCAGATGCTACAACGGAGACAACAACAACACACAGATAAAAAAAAATGAGATGTGAATAAAATACACATGCATAAATATAAACCACAAAAAAAAGAATAAATTGTATGTACAGGTGTGGTATAGATGGAATAAGAATAGAATAAAATAAGTTGTAGGGATGTACTAGGGTTTAGGGTGATAAATAAATATAAGGTTATTGCACATACTGTACTTTAATTGCACAATGGGAGAACATTAACTGTTCATGAAATAGATTGCCTTCGGAAAGAAACTGTTCTTGTGCCTGGCCGTCCTGGTATTCGGTGCTCTGTAATGCCAACCAGATGGCAAAAGTTCAAAAAGTAGATGGCTTGGATGTGATGGATCCAGAGTGATTTTCTGAGCTGGGTATTTCCTCACTCTGGATGTATACAGTTCTTGGAGGGTAGGCAGGGGGGCACCAATAATCCTTTCAGCAGTCCGAACCGTTCTCTGTAGTCTTCTGATGTCTGATTTTGTAGCTGAACCAAACCAGACAGTTATTGAAGTGCACAGAACAGACTCGATGACGGCTGAGTAGAACTGTTTCAGCAGCTCCTGTGGCAGGTTGAAT
>NW_015506087.1:327440-328017 GCF_001515645.1 Sinocyclocheilus grahami | reverse complement strand
GAGATACTGGGGAGTTTTTATGACCCTTTGTGTGAGGGCATGGTAATTTGCAAATGGAACTTGAATCGAAATTACTAAAGATTCTCAGGACACTAATATATTGCCTATGTACCAACATATAATATACACGCTCGTTCAGAAGGCCAGAAGGCGAATTCATAGATACTAAACATGGTAGGATTACATATAGGCAAGATGACAGGAATGGATTCCAATGCATAAAAGCATAAAATAGTCTAAAAATATCAAAGACAACATACACCATGACCTGAAGGATATGTGTGTTCATTCAAAGAAAGGTTTTCCTATGAATTAATTAGTAGAAAAGTCAATTTCTACTGTGCATTGTGCCTCTTGCTATGGAACATGCAGTGAAATTCCCTGCTTCGCATTCCTTTAGGCAATAAACCCAGTGATATCAGCGTTGGTTGCCATGGAACCAGAGGCCTGTTCTGCCCTCCTGAGGTGTTACGCATTTCGGGGGAAGGGTCCACAGGTCCTCATATGGCTTGTTAACTGAGGGGGGGACAGGATTTGTTAAAAATAGCTTACAAAATATATATTGTGGGTTTTGTTT
>NW_015506087.1:325165-327415 GCF_001515645.1 Sinocyclocheilus grahami | reverse complement strand
GAGACAACAACAACACACAGATAATAAAAGTGAGATGTGAATAAAATACACATGCATAAATATAAACCACAAAAAATATATAAATTGTATGTACAGGTGTGGTATAGATGGAATAAGAATAGAATAAAATAAGTTGTAGGGATGTACTAGGGTTTAGGGTGATAAATAAATATAAGGTTATTGCACATACTGTACTTTAATTGCACAATGGGAGAACATTAACTGTTCATGAAATAGATTGCCTTCGGAAAGAAACTGTTCTTGTGCCTGGCCGTCCTGGTATTCGGTGCTCTGTAATGCCAACCAGATGGCAAAAGTTCAAAAAGTAGATGGCTTGGATGTGATGGATCCAGAGTGATTTTCTGAGCCCTTTTCCTCACTCTGGATGTATACAGTTCTTGGGAGGTAGGCAGGGGGGCACCAATAATCCTTTCAGCAGTCCGAACCGTTCTCTGTAGTCTTCTGATGTCTGATTTTGTAGCTGAACCAAACCAGACAGTTATTGAAGTGCACAGAACAGACTCGATGACGGCTGAGTAGAACTGTTTCAGCAGCTCCTGTGGCAGGTTGAATTTCCTCAGCTGGCGAAGGAAGTACAACCTCTGCTGGGCCTTTTTAACAGTGGAGTCAATGTGAGTGTCCCACTTCAGGTCCTGAGAGATGGTGGTGCCCAGGAACCTGAATGACTCCACTGTCGTTACAGTGCTATCCATGATGGTGAGTGGGGGGAGTGCAGGGGGGTTCCTCCTGAAGTCCACGATCATCTCCACTGTTTTGAGGGTGTTCAGCTCCAAGTTGTTAAGACTGCACCAGACAGCCAGCTCTTTAACCTCCTGTCTGTAAGCAGACTCGTCTCCATCCTTGATGAGACCGATGACTGTACTGTCATCTGCATACTTCAGGAGCTTGACAGAGGGGTCTTTAGAGGTGCAGTCATTGGTGTAGAGGGAGAAGAGCAGTGGGGATGACTTTGGGGCTTTGTGGAAGCACAGAACATTTTTGAAATCAGATGGGAGGCCGATACTAAACGCGTCTCTGGTATCGGACCTGCTCGAAGCTATTCTGTTACCAGACAAAATTGCGATTTGTAAATGCGCAGCGCATACTAATGATAGAAGTTTAATTTCAACAGGAAATGCCAGAGCTGATATGGCTGCGAAAGCAGCGGCAGCGGATCAGACTAAAGATAATAGTAAAAGCGCCACTTGCGCACAAGTTGACATTAATCTTGACATTTCTCCTTGTTTACAGAGCATGCAGTCTTTTTCCACAGGAGCTGAGAAAAACAACTGGAAAGCATCAGGCTGCAGCCTTGTTGATAGTGTGTGGAGATCCGTTGTTGGAACGCCCTGTTTACCCAAACATTTCTTTCAACATTATGCTAAGTTGACACATGGGTTAGACCATGTATCAAAAGGGGGAATGATTGCACAGATGAAAGAATTGTGGTTTACCAAGGGCTTCACAATATTCGCTGAGAATTTTTGCAAAAGATGTGTTATCTGTAATACACACAAGAGGCATCGAGGCATCAAAACGCAGCTGGTATCCCAACCGGCCCCAGAAGGGCCGTTTGAGTACTTAATGATCGATTTTAACCCCTTGTCCCCTTGTGGGAAACAGAAATATTGTTTAGTGATGGTTGACATGTGGTCCAAATGGGTCGAGGCCTTCCCAACATCAAAACAAGACGCGGCAGCAGTAGCAAAGGCTCTGCTAACAGAGATTGTTCCGAGATGGGGAATCCCAAGAAAAATCAGTTCTGACAATGGAACACATTTTGTCAATGAGGCAATAAAACAGGTGGGTCAGTTCTTAGGAATTGATATGAGAACACATTGCGCCTATCACGCCGCCAGCGGAGGCGCTATAGAACGGGAAAATCAGACAGTAAAGAACAAATTGGCAAAGTGTTGTGAGGAAACCGGACTCTCATGGGTGAAAGCACTCCCAACCGTGTTAATGTATATGAGAATGAGAAAGAGAGTCAAAACAAATTTAAGCCCATTCGAAATTCTCTTTGGTAGACCACCATTCATGGGAATAGAGGGGGCAAAACGCAGGCTTCCATCAACGGATGTGTGTGAAAATGAAATGTTGAATTAGGAGGTGAAAGCTGCCAAGAGGAAGGTTGCTGAGACGTTTCTGCATAAGATCAGGCCGGGGCATTACGTGGTAATTCGTGACCTGAGGAGGAAGAACTGTAAGGCGAAACGGTGGCGAGGGCCATTCCAAGTTTTGCTGATAACA
>NW_015506087.1:323331-324082 GCF_001515645.1 Sinocyclocheilus grahami | reverse complement strand
TCCTGAAGTACAGAAAGCCATGATGAAATACCAGGGGAACAAAGCTTGTGTGCTGGCAATACTGCAGAAAGAGGAACTGAAGATCAAAACAAGCTGCTGGATGTGTCTGCAAATGTCTCATGCCTGAAAAACTGTCCCTCTGACGGCAGCAACAGTCAACGAAACTAAGTGTCTTATTCCTCAACAAATGACTGATGTGCTAAAAACTGTTGTGGACCTGGAGGAAGGAAGGACACCAACGAAACAGCCTGCTGACGACTGTGACCACATACAGCAATACAACAACACTGATATAGCAATTCCACCTTTCAGGGTAACATATGCCCAGGGTGATGTTGGTATCGGTTTCAACAGACCGAGAATGTTAAAGACCGGATGGTCTGACTGCGGGATCAAAATCAACGTAAAGGACGGAACAATGAACAATTGTACAGCAATCATCAACAATAAAGAAATCAACTTCACATGTCCATTCCACAAACCGAACAAAAGTTCACCAGCCGCGGTGTGGGTGTGTGGTGACAGAGCTTATCACCGTTTGCCAAAAAAAGACTGGTCAGGTTGCTGTTATCCAGCTTTGATGAATGTGGGAACTTCTGTGTATTTACCAAGCAAAGTAGGTAAGAGGGAGAGACGAGACATTAAGATTTTGCCTGGGGCTTTGCCAAATCATTATGCGGGGTACACACTAACTGATCCATGGACAACACCAGGAGCAAATATAGGTTGGTCCATTTTCTTAGGGGTGGGT
>NW_015506087.1:322503-323321 GCF_001515645.1 Sinocyclocheilus grahami | reverse complement strand
ACATTGAGTAAAGTAAGACTGAATGTTGTGAGAGTCAGTTGAAAAGAACGATGAAAAAAAAACAACAAAAAAAACAGAATGGTTGTTGTATGTGTGTTCGTCATGTGTGTAAAGGATGTGAGCAAACTATAGGTTGTTGGTTAGGAGAAATCAGACGAAAGCAAATGCAGAAAGAATTGGCATGTAGAAATGAAATGAAAAAGGTGGAAGAGAATGTGTGTGAGAAATCAGCTCCATCGGAGCAGAATGCTACTAATGAAAAGTGTGTTTGTGTTTTCCAACATGCACCCGAAATCGGGTCAGCACCGCCGGCTTATAAACATCACTACCCCGTGGCAGAGCTGACAGCCCTGAAACTGGACCACGATCTCGACTGCTCTCCGTTCCAAAGACCAGCACAAAATGCAGCATGAGCGGCAGCACGAGCAGAAGTAGAAGCGAGAGGAGCGCGAGCAGCGGCAGACGCAGCAGTGCACATGCTACAAGCGCAAGAATTCCCACGAGCACCAATACCGCCAGTACAGCAGGCGGCGGTAAAGTCCTCAGCGCTCGCTGCCACAGACAGCGAAGAAGAACATTTGAAAAACACAGCGGCTTGACAGAGCCTACGGACAGAGGGAACAAACCAAGTACGTGGGAAAGCCTTCTATTGGGTTATTTTCTGAAAGGACTGAGACCAGAAATTTCAAGGGGAGCAAAGGCAAGTTACGTGGAGTGGAAGAACGGGCGCTTAACGTCAGCCCTGATGCACGCTATACACGCCGAAGACCAATTGCAGGAAAAGAAAGACAGAAAACCACTCACAATGGCGGTTGTGC
>NW_015506087.1:312185-322493 GCF_001515645.1 Sinocyclocheilus grahami | reverse complement strand
AATAAACTTCTTTCCTTAAATATAATTTGATTCCTTGCCTCTTACACTGTGATGCTATTTTGTTAATTTCTTCTGGTCCTGAGCGGATTTGACGAAGTGATCATCTCAGAGCACCAAGCTCTGGTCTTACCTCGAAAATTGAGAGAGAAGAGCCAAAACTGCTTTCAGGGCCAGAGTGACTCGGCTGAGATCAGAAAGAACCCGGTGGCAGTAAAAGTATCTCGGGTAAGAGACTGTAAATTGTTTATTTTGTATGGTGTAATTCGATATGACTGTGAGTGAAACATAGTGGCTGAGACTATCTTTTTGGTGCGAGCAGAGAAGGTTTTCGAGGGGTAAATTGTAACCTGAGGAAGTCAAGTCAATTTTATACCGAAAAACTAGCTCGTAGGTGGACGGAAGAGCCGCAGCTGATTAGGTGAACTAGAATCAATCGAGCGCTGGAAAGCACTCACGGGAAGATTTTGAGTAAGCCGTAATTACAGAGCATTTTTGCTAACCTTGCCGATTTGAGGCGACAAAATTGGATCTGTTGAAGACGTTTAGTACAGTACAGCAGGTACAATGTGTAAATGTGCAGCGCATACTAATGATAAAAGTTTCATTTCAACAGGAAATGCCAGAGCTGATATGGCTGCGAAAGCAGCGGCAGCGGATCAGACTAAAGATAATAGTAAAAGCGCCACTTGCGCACAAGTTGACATTAATCTTGACATTTCTCCTTGTTTACAGAGCATGCAGTCTTTTTCCACAGGAGCTGAGAAAAACAACTGGAAAGCATCAGGCTGCAGCCTTGTTG
Organism: Sinocyclocheilus grahami; assembly: GCF_001515645.1. Classification (NCBI taxonomy): domain Eukaryota; kingdom Metazoa; phylum Chordata; class Actinopteri; order Cypriniformes; family Cyprinidae; genus Sinocyclocheilus; species Sinocyclocheilus grahami. The sequence continues at coordinate 321,694 of NW_015506087.1, read as the reverse complement.
ATAGTGTGTGGAGATCCGTTGTTGGAACGCCCTGTTTACCCAAACATTTCTTTCAACATTATGCTAAGTTGACACATGGGTTAGACCATGTATCAAAAGGGGGAATGATTGCACAGATGAAAGAATTGTGGTTTACCAAGGGCTTCACAATATTCGCTGAGAATTTTTGCAAAAGATGTGTTATCTGTAATACACACAATGTGGCACGAGGCATCAAAACGCAGCTGGTATCCCAACCGGCCCCAGAAGGGCCGTTTGAGTACTTAATGATCGATTTCATTGAATTAACCCCTTGTGGGAAACAGAAATATTGTTTAGTGATGGTTGAAGTGGTCCAAATGGGTCGAGGCCTTCCCAACATCGAAACAAGACGCGGCAGCAGTAACAAAGGCTCTGCTAACAGAGATTGTTCCGAGATGGGGAATCCCAAGAAAAATCAGTTCTGACAATGGAACACATTTTGTCAATGAGGCAATAAAACAGGTAGGTCAGTTCTTAGGAATTGATATGAGAACACATTGCGCATATCACGCCGCCAGAGGAGGCGCTATTGAACGGGAAAATCAGACGGTAAAGAACAAATTGGCAAAGTGTTGTGAGGAAACTGGACTCTCATGGGTGAAAGCACTCCCAACCGTGTTAATGTACATGAGAATGAGAAAGAGAGTCAAAACAAATTTGAACCCGTTCGAAATTCTCTTTGGTAGACCACCATTCATGGGAATAGAGGGGGCAAAACGCAGGCTTCCATCAACGGATGTGTGTGAAAATGAAATGTTGAATTAGGAGGTCATTTGTGTACAGCCCGATGGCTGAGGTATCATACAATTTTGTTGGACATGCCAAACATAACTGTGAAACGATGCACAACTTTGAATCCTGCCACCCTTCTGCCCACACAGGAGGATGGCGAGGAACATCACTGTTGTCTGTCAGCGCTCGAACAGGTGTGCACACCACGTCCAGACCTTTTAGACATACCGATTGATAATTGTGACAATGTCCTGTTTGTGGATGGGTCTGCCTCGAAAGATCCACAAACAGGGCAGAATAAAGTGGGTTATGCTGTAACGACTGAATTTGAAACTCTGAAGTCTGACAAATTACCATCACACTATTCTGCGCAGGCAGCGGAACTGGTCGCATTGACCGAAGCGTGTAAACTGATGGCAGATAAATGTGTGACGATATACACAGACTCACGATACGCTTTCGGGGTCACGCATGACTTTGGGGCTTTGTGGAAGCACAGAACATTTTTGAAATCAGATGGGAGGCCGATACTAAACGCGTCTCTGGTATCGGACCTGCTCGAAGCTATTCTGTTACCAGACAAAATTGCGATTTGTAAATGCGCAGCGCATACTAATGATAAAAGTTTCATTTCAACAGGAAATGCCAGAGCTGATATGGCTGCGAAAGCAGCGGCAGCGGATCAGACTAAAGATAATAGTAAAAGCGCCACTTGCGCACAAGTTGACATTAATCTTGACATTTCTCCTTGTTTACAGAGCATGCAGTCTTTTTCCACAGGAGCTGAGAAAAACAACTGGAAAGCATCAGGCTGCAGCCTTGTTGATAGTGTGTGGAGATCCGTTGTTGGAACGCCCTGTTTACCCAAACATTTCTTTCAACATTATGCTAAGTTGACACATGGGTTAGACCATGTATCAAAAGGGGGAATGATTGCACAGATGAAAGAATTGTGGTTTACCAAGGGCTTCACAATATTCGCTGAGAATTTTTTGCAAAAGATGTGTTATCTGTAATACACACAATGTGGCACGAGGCATCAAAACGCAGCTGGTATCCCAACCGGCCCCAGAAGGGCCGTTTGAGTACTTAATGATCGATTTCATTGAATTAACCCCTTGTGGGAAACAGAAATATTGTTTAGTGATGGTTGACATGTGGTCCAAATGGGTCGAGGCCTTCCCAACATCAAAACAAGACGCGGCAGCAGTAGCAAAGGCTCTGCTAACAGAGATTGTTCCGAGATGGGGAATCCCAAGAAAAATCAGTCTGACAATGGAACACATTTTGTCAATGAGGCAATAAAACAGGTGGGTCAGTTCTTAGGAATTGATATGAGAACACATTGCGCCTATCACGCCGCCAGCGGAGGCGCTATAGAACGGGAAAATCAGACAGTAAAGAACAAATTGGCAAAGTGTTGTGAGGAAACCGGACTCTCATGGGTGAAAGCACTCCCAACCGTGTTAATGTATATGAGAATGAGAAAGAGAGTCAAAACAAATTTAAGCCCATTCGAAATTCTCTTTGGTAGACCACCATTCATGGGAATAGAGGGGGGAAAACGCAGGCTTCCATCAACGGGAAAATGAAATAATGAAATGTTGAATTACTGCAAAGAAATGTCTTGTCTGTTATCCAACATTTCTGTGCAGGTGAAAGCTGAAGGTTGCTGAGATGCTGAGACGTTTCTGCATAAGATCAGGCCGGGGGATTACGTGGTAATTCGTGACCTGAGGAGGAAGAACTGGAAGGCGAAACGGTGGCGAGGGCCATTCCAAGTTTTGCTGATAACACACACGGCGGTGAAGGTCGGAGAGAGAGCTACGTGGGTGCACGCCAGCCACTGCAGGAGAGTTCCGCCCATATCGGAAGGGCAACAGGAGGAGGAGTCTCAGCAGCAACAACAACAACAAGTTCAACAATAAGCCCCAAGATCAAGCCCAAACACCAAGTGCAAGAGCAAGGTCATTCAGGAGGAGTGATAAGGCCGGTGTGCAGAGTAAAACCATTTGTGCAGCCACAACCAGAGACATTGATCATTGCAAAGAGCTGAAATCACTAGACAAGATGGATCGTTCAAGACCGTGGTACCCATTCAAACTGCCAGGAATGTGTAGACTTTGTAAGACTACATTCATTTTGACTTTGATATCAGTGACTTTTTGTTTGATAATTTTGTGCTTCATTGAGAGCTTGAAAGAATGGTCTGCGGAAAAACACACCAACTGGACTGAAACATCCGTGCTAAACAGCATCATCAAACAACGCACAAAAAGAGACACATTCACGGAAGTGGAGCCGGTGAGAGGACTGTACGAAAACACCATCACAATAGAGGAGGGATCAAATGTGACTTTCAAGTGCAACCCATTCCAGAAGAACTGTCTCGGGTGCGATGGACATACTGAGGAGTACGCACCTTTCCACATCTGCGAAAGCCCATGTAAATGGACCGACGTGAAAGCATACGCTTATAACTACAAGTCAGGATACGATGAAAGATTTCGGGTGCACGCTGAAGACAAACTGAGTAACAACAGGTATGGGATGAGAGTGGAATTGAAACATGCAACACGTGCTGACCAAGGCAGGTATTACTGTGCCCTGGACTTGACTGGGACTGACTGGTATGAGACAATAGACATTATGGTAGTCAAGGCAGCCAGACCATGGACCGCAACGACGATGACACCTTTCTTGTCACCTGTGTCACCTGAGGTCGAACAAGCTACTGAAGAGGAACTGGCCTGGATGGGGAATGGAGACACAAGCAAAGGTCAGGTAAATCCTGAAGTACAGAAAGCCATGATGAAATGCCAGGGGAACAAAGCCTGCGCGCTGGCAATACTGCAGAAAGAGGAACTGAAGATCAAAACGAGCTGCTGGATGTGTCTGCAAATGTCTCATGCCTGGAAAACTGTCCCTCTGACGGCAGCAACAGCCAACGAAACTAAGTGTCTTATTCCTCAACAAATGACTGATGTGCTAAAAACTGTTGTGGACCTGGAGGAAGGAAGGACACCAACGAAACAGCCTGCTGACGACTGTGACCACATACAGCAATACAACAACACTGATATAGCAATTCCACCTTTGAGGGTAACATATGCCCAGGGTGATGTTTGTGTCTGTTTCAACAGACCGAGAATGTTAAAGACCGGATGGTCTGACTGCAGGATCAAAATCAACGTACAGGACGGAACAATGAGCAATTGTACAGCAATCATCAACAACAAAGAAATCAACTTCACATGTCCATTCCACAAACCGAACGAAAGTTCACCAGCCGTGGTGTGGGTGTGTGGTGACAGAGCTACTCACTGTTTGCCTAAAAAAGACTGGTCAGGTTGCTGTTATCCAGCTTTGATGAATGTGAGGACTTCTGTGTATTTACCAAGCAAAGTAGGTAAGAGGGAGAGACGAGACATTAAGATTTTGCCTGGGGCTTTGCCAAATCATTATGCGGGGTACACACTAACTGATCCGTGGACGACACCAGGAGCAAATATAGGTTGGTCCATTTTCTTAGGGGTGGGTACAGCAGTAACGATTAACAAGATTAATGGGTTAGCATGGACGGTATTAGCAATGGCCAATAGCACAGAAAATGCTTTGACATTGATAAGTGATGAAATGAGGCAACTGAGGGACTCAGTCATTCAAAACTGTTTAGTTCTTGATATGCTTATGGGCGAAAGGGGCGGAGTGTGTAAGATGCTGGGGATATCTTGTTGTTTTAACATTCTTGATTACTGTGATAATATAAGAGAACCTGAGCGGACTGACAACAACCTGTGGACCGGGTGGGTTATGTCTTTGTGGGGAGGATGGATGTACTGGATAATTCAAACTGTTCTGCCAATTGTAATGATAGGAATTCTGATTCTGTTTTGTTTGCCATGCATTATGAGGTGTATTTCCAGCTCAGTACAGAGATTGGTCAGGGCTGGGACGCCCATACAAGCAGTAAAACTGACCGCTTATCCGATGATTATGAGAGTGACGAGAGTGATGACATTTACACAGAAATGTGAAGAATGATCAGATATACGAAAGTCAGACATGAGGAGTATAACTGTGATGAAATGACTTGAAACAATTATAATCATGTATGAGTATGAGAGTGGAATTGAAACATGCAACACGTGCTGACCAAGGCAGGTATTACTGTGCCCTGGACTTGACTGGGACTGACTGGTATGAGACAATAGACATTATGGTAGTCAAGGCAGCCAGACCATGGACAGCAACGATGATGACACCTTTCTTGTCACCTGTGTCACCTGAGGTCGAACAAGCTACTGAAGAGGAACTGGCCTGGATGGGGGATGGAGACACAATCAAAGGTCAGGTAAATCCTGAAGTACAGAAAGCCATGATGAAATGCCAGGGGAACAAAGCCTGCGCGCTGGCAATACTGCAGAAAGAGGAACTGAAGATCAAAACGAGCTGCTGGATGTGTCTGCAAATGTCTCATGCCTGGAAAACTGTCCCTCTGACGGCAGCAACAGCCAACGAAACTAAGTGTCTTATTCCTCAACAAATGACTGATGTGCTAAAAACTGTTGTGGACCTGGAGGAAGGAAGGACACCAACGAAACAGCCTGCTGACGACTGTGACCACATACAGCAATACAACAACACTGATATAGCAATTCCACCTTTGAGGGTAACATATGCCCAGGGTGATGTTTGTGTCTGTTCCGAGAATCCGAGAATGTTAAAGACCGGATGGTCTGACTGCAGGATCAAAATCAACGTACAGGACGGAACAATGAGCAGCAATCATCAAACCATCAACAACAAAGAAATCAACTTCACATGTCCATTTCACAAACCGAACGAAAGTTCACCAGCCGCGGTGTGGGTGTGTGGTGACAGAGCTTATCACCGTTTGCCAAAAAAAGACTGGTCAGGTTGCTGTTATCCAGCTTTGATGAATGTGGGAACTTCTGTGTATTTACCAAGCAAAGTAGGTAAGAGGGAGAGACGAGACATTAAGATTTTGCCTGGGGCTTTGCCAAATCATTATGCGGGGTACACACTAACTGATCCGTGGACGACACCAGGAGCAAATATAGGTTGGTCCATTTTCTTAGGGGTGGGTACAGCAGTAACGATTAACAAGATTAATGGGTTAGCATGGACGGTATTAGCAATGGCCAATAGCACAGAAAATGCTTTGACATTAATAAGTGATGAAATGAGGCAACTGAGGGACGCAGTCATTCAAAACCGTTTAGTTCTTGATATGCTTACGGCAGAAAGGGGCGGAGTGTGTAAGATGCTGGGGATATCTTGTTGTTTTAACATTCTTGATTACTGTGATAATATAAGAGAACCTGAGCGGACTGACAACCTGTGGGCCGGGTGGGTTATGTCTTTGTGGGGAGGATGGATGTACTGGATAATTCAAACTGTTCTGCCAATTGTAATGATAGGAATGCTGATTCTGTTTTGTTTGCCATGAATTATGAGGTGTATTTCCAGCTCAGTACAGAGATTGGTCAGGGCTGGGACGCCCATACAAGCAGTAAAACTGACCGCTTATCCGATAGATAGTGAATACAAATGTGATGATTATGAGAGTGACGAGAGTGATGACATTTACACAGAAATGTGAAGAATGATCAGGTATACGAAAGTCAGACATGAGGAGTATAACTGTGATGAAATGACTTGAAACAATTATAATCATGTATGAGTTTGCTTAGAATTAGAAACAAGCGGGTTTTTAAGTTGTTATAATCAAACCTAATGCTCTCAATATGTATATCACCTGGAATGCAACAAAGACATCACACAGTAAAACAGAGAGCCTTTGAAGTCTTTAGTGCGGGTAATTTAATCAGGAAAGACAGAGGGGTTAGTACTTTTGGCCTCATGGGTGTGAAGGCACACAATCACACAGTAAAAACAAATGATCAGAAAGAGCCTTTGAATTCTTTAGTGCAGGAAAGACAGAAGGGTTGTTGACCTCACAGATGTGAAGATAATAAAAGCCCAGGGGGTTAGAAGGACCATTGTTTTTTCTGAAAACAGCTAGGTTTGGTTTAAGGAAAACTTGCAAGAAGTGGGGGTGATAACAGTATAATAAGGCTGTCTGCTTTGAGTGTGATTTCAGGTCTGTTGTGTTTGAGGGTAGCTGCTGAAACATTATGAACATACCTCTTTAAGGAAAATAAACTTCTTTCCTTAAATATAATTTGATTCCTTGCACTGTGATGCTATTTTGTTAATAATTGTTTTTGCCACAACAGTCCACAAACAGGATCCTCACATAAGTCCCTGTTTTGTCCAGATGTTGCAGGATGAAGTGCAGTCCCATACTGACTGCATCATCCACGGACCTGTTTGCTCGGTAAGCAAACTGCAGGGGGTCTAGTAAGGGTCCAGTACTGTCCTTCAGATAAGCCAATACCAACCTCTCAAATGTCTTCATGACCACAGACGTTAGGGCCACAGGTCTGTACAGCTGAAAGCCCGGGAGACTCAACGCGCTGTCCGGAATGGCGTCATTCAGCCAGGTTTCCGTGAAACACATAGCAGCAGAGTGTGAAAAATCCTTTTTTGTCCGGGAGAGCAGAAGAAGTTTGTCCGTTTTGTTGGGTAGAGAGCGGAGATTCGCCATATGGATGCTCGGCAACGGCGTTCTGAATCCGTGCTTCCTAAGCTTCACGAGCACGCCGGCTCTCTTCCCCCGTCTGCATGTCCTGAAGCACTTGATAAGCGCAGCAACTCCGCCGACTACAACGTTCAGCAAAACGTCCGAATAAACGAAATCCGGTAGAAGATTGTGTGGTGTGTTCTGCCGAATGTTCAGCAGCTCATCCCTGGTAAAACTGATCGTGTTTGAGAAACAAAAAACAACTAACTAAAACAGTACAAACACTGGAGAGCCAAACACTGAGGCTGCCGTTGTTGTGGATTTTTCTTGGGTGCGGCCAATGAAGTGGAGAAGCAGAGTTCCAGATGTCAAAATAAGACTTTATTTAACAAAGAAACAAAGCCGGGAAGACAGTCACAGCATTCCAAATCATTCCAAATCAAGTCTTTGTTTGTCAGCTCATATTATATACCCTTTGTTCTCTCCAAATTTGGTCATTTTCTGTTTTTTCTTTGTTCCGGTTATTTTTTATTGGTTAAAGATACATGATTTGCCACAATTGTTTCCAACCCTTTTGGCCTTGTTTTTTAATGGTGGAATGTGGTCCGATCAGCCATTAAAAAAAAAGAAGCTTTTATTTCATTGGTTGGTAGTGGTCACATGAGGAGGTGTGCGTCAAATCCATCCACCTGCTCCTGATAATATTAGATTATTTCAAGTTCATGTTTACTGTCTAATGAAAGGTCCACTGTCTAATGAAAAGACCATTATACGTGTTCCTAATAATATTAGATTATTTCAAGTTCACAGGTGTACTGTCTAATGAAAGGTCCACTGTCTAATGAAAAGACCATTATACGTTCATCATTCCCCATCACTACATCCAGAGTTAACATAATTCAGCATATTAATTTATATACTGATTACTTTCATTTTCACATAACGTTCAATAAAATTACGCAATACCGTCTGCGGCGCCATCGCATGTATTTCAATGATGAAAAACATTGAAGAAAATGATGTGTCCAAGAAAATGGTTGCTGACTTGACGCGCCTCATGCAGTCACGTATGCACTAATGGGGAATTTCTCTCACTACTTTCCCCAGGAGAAGTTCAATGAATTAAAAGACAAGCGGTGGCTGAAAAATCCCTTTGACTTTGAAACTCCAGATTCAATTGCTGGACTGAATTTATCTCCTTCTGAAGAATCAGAAATACTGCAGCTAACCTGTGACAGCATGTTGAAAACTCGTCACAAAACAAAAAAATTGTCTTTGTTCTGGATCCGTTGCTGAGCAAAGCAAGCATTTCATTGCTACTACCTTTTAAAACTACCTATATGTGTGAAACTGGATTCTCCTATATGTGTAAAGGTTTGAATTCATTCATCCAGTTTTCTGTACTCGTATCACCAAAACTATTCGCAGTTGATTACCCAGCTTGTTGTCCCTCGCAAGCACTTTTTGGGTGATTGAACTCGGCACTCAAGCCAAGCCTCGGGTTCAAGACTCCATTAAGGACAGCAAGCCAAGTTCGTTTACCATTAACCATCAGGACTGGATGGCCAGGCGAACTCGTGAATCAGTATTTTAATGGGCAGATGATTACAGCATTTCACTAGATTTGTAGTGAGACACGTTTTTGTAAGCCTTTTTTCACTGAAGCTGTTTTCCATCAAAATAAAAGCTGTACTGCAGTTTCCATCAAAATAAAAGCTTAAAGGTGCAGTATGTAATACTGACAGCTAGCGGTTTAAATGGGTACTGTAGTCCAAATTCAAAATATCTCTTTCAAGTGTATAAATTTCTCCACTGTAAAGCAAAATGATATACCTGTGAAATATTCATTTTCAATTAATTTACAATGCAATTGTTTTACAATACTGTCATAGGAATAATAATAATGTAGTATACATGCCAGACCAGTGTGTAGCACTGTAATTCTGCCACAGAGATACACTAAAACAAAGAATCTTACATAAATCTTACATTTTACATTTACATTTAGTCATTTAGCAGACGCTTTTATCCAAAGCGACTTACAAATGAGGACAATAAAAGCAGTCAAAACTAACAAAAGAGCAACAATATATAAGTGGAAATGACAAGTCTCGGTTAGCCTAACGCAGTACACGTAGCAAGGTGT
>NW_015506087.1:310551-311139 GCF_001515645.1 Sinocyclocheilus grahami | reverse complement strand
GAAAGGATGAGTTTAGAGACTTCTGCCTCAGAGAGTGGAGAGAAGGATGAAAACGAGTGTATGTTTGCTGGTAAGATGTGTTTGACAGTTTGTGGTGTGGCAAATTGTGCACTGAGGTTTGTAATTTTATTAATGAAGAATGTGGCAAAGTCGTCAGCTGTTAGAGTTGATGAAGGAGGGGGAGGAGGAGGACAAAGGAGGGAGGAAAATGTTTTAAAGAGCATGCGAGTGTTAGGCGAATTGTTAATTTTGTTGCGATAGTATGTCCTTTTAGCAGTGGAGGCATTAGCAGAGAATGAAGAGAGAAGTGATCGATATACATTAAGGTCAGTAGGATTTTGTGATTTGCGCCATACTCTTTCTGCAGCTCTGAGCTTAGAACGATACTCACAGGGAACATCAGATAGCCAAGGGGCAGAAGAGGTGGTACGAGCTGGCCTGGAAGACAAGGGGCAGACAGTGTCTAAACAAGACATAAGAGTGGAGCAGAAAGTATCAGTAGCATGGTTAACATCAAGAGATGATAACTTTTCAGGGGAAGGAAGCAAAGATGAAACCATAGCAGATAGCTGAGAGGGTGAGAGAGAC
>NW_015506087.1:272456-310533 GCF_001515645.1 Sinocyclocheilus grahami | reverse complement strand
GTAGACATAGGCAAAGTGCGCAGGTTGTTAGGATTGCGCTGCCTAGAGTGTGTGATGCATGGTTTGCTAGTGGTAGTGATAGTAGGGATCTGGAAACACATAGTAAGAATTGGTTATAAAAACTGAAAACAGAAGGGAAAGAAGTAGTAGGAAAGAGAATGATTCAAAAGTGATACTTATGTGCCTGCTCGGTGGAGTCGAACGGTAGAGTCAATGGTCTTTACACTCTTCGGTCTTCACACGAGGGCTGCCGCGATATACTAAGCATTTTATATTCGTCTAACAAAACTCAAATTGAATTCAGCTGGACACCCTTTCCTGTTTATCACAACAAATGGCTAAATTGCATTTTTGGATATAATATACAAATCTTGCGTGCTGTATACAAACCCAACACAACAACCAGAAAATCTAGTAAAGTTAGTAAAGCTAATAGGCTCAGTAGCTTCTGCAGCATGGATACAAGCATGTAGTACACCTTTGTCGTTGTTGTTGCATTTACGTGAGGTAGCAGTGTCTGACTAGGTTTGAGACGTGGGGTGATGACATCATTGTTTCACAAAATATATGGATTGGCTGTACACACGAAAACACAAAGGTGTCGTTTTCAGATTTATCCACTCTGGGACCTGGGGCCTGTACCATGATGTTAGCTGAACAAATTCCAAGTTACAGGATTAGTTTCGAGTTGACAAAACCAAACCACTCCAATCCAGCTTTGTTGATACCATGATTGTGATCATCAACTTTCTTTGTGAACTACTGATCCTGAGTTTGTGGAGTGCGTACACATGAATGTATGACATCAGTAGCGAACAGCCAATCAAATGCCTTGCAACACAGAGCAAGTGTGGTCTTGTAAATATGGATATTAAAAAATAACATAAAATAGGGGATTTCATGGTTTTCTCTATGCCATGTAAAATTTAGACAGTAACCTTAGATGTCAATTGTTTCCATACACACTAAAGATAACATTTAGCTTTTTATGACAGATGTTGCGATTTTAATGTGTAAATCATCTAAACTAAAAGGGATTTTTAACTATATTTAACTATATTTTTGTCAAGGTGTGTAATGACACTGTGAATATATTTATAAAGCATCATATGTCAAATTTGAACATACATCTAAAATTTAAGTGCTGGGACTTAAAAGTGCCCGTAGAAACACCCATATATGAGGTCCACAAACCAGTCTCACAAAATCCTGTGGGAATCACGGCGCTCATTATGTGTCAGTGCTATATAGTCAAGATTTTAAGGTATGTTAATTAGAATTATGTGCATCAATATCTGATTGAGAATACATTACAAATATTCACTGGAATAAAACATGCAATAACAAGCCCCAGTTTGATTTACAAACTTTATAAATCAAAAACTTTACGTTAATTATTAGAGAAGTATGACATTGTGCTGAAAAATATGTTTCATATGGACATGGCGTGCTGCAACGCACAGAATTTCAGAACAATTCTGGAACATTCAGCATTACTTTTCTCATTAACCGTAGTGCTCGTTAATTTACTAGTCAACCATTCATCCAATCAGAGACTGCAGAGCTGTTAATTCGGTGAGAAAAGTAACAATTTTAAGTTCTTCTTCTCACATCTTTTTTCATTCGGGTTGCCATGCATTAAGCATAGATTCGTAAATCGGTACCAGAATTTTCTAGAGACCGATTTTGCTTCATGATTACATATTCCAACTTTTATGAGCTGTTAATATGAATGAATGCATAATAACTTTAAATAAGTAAGATGTGCGGCTACGAATAGTTTTTAGATTGTTGTTTTATTTCAGTTATGCATCTTGACATAACATGATTACGCTTATACAACTTTATTTTTATGAGGTTAAACTACAATACCTGGCAACCCTTCTCTGGGCTACAATTGATAATAGGCAGAGAGGCGGGGCGACGCTAGCGTCTTGGTAGATTCTGGAACCTCATGCCCACGATATGGAGAAAGTAAGTAACTCTTAAATAGAATATTTTTCGTTACATGTTATGAAGATGTGGCTTTTAAAAATTATTGTGCAAAAATAAACCGGGTTAAAAGTGTTATATGTTTGCACGTCTTACAAGTCTTGTAAGTCTACTCAGTGTAGCTCATTAAACCGCATCAATGATAGTAAGGGCTAGTAAGCTAACAACGCGTTAGCAGCTAATTTGACATGCTGTGCTGTAACCTGCGATCTGTGCAAACAGTTGTACTGCAAGGGTTATTTTAAAGAGGATCATCATGTTTTAGTACAGATTTTGATCCGTGTGAATAATGCATGTTTATTCATCCGGTCGATCTCCTCCAGCAGTTAGCATAAGCTCACGTCAGATCTAGAGACTTCTCTCTCTGTGTGTGTGTGTGTGTGTGTGTGTGTGTGTGTGTGTGTGTGTGTGTGTGTGTGTGTGTGTGAGAGAGAGAGAGAGAGAGAGAGAAGGGCGGAACGTCATTTCATCAAAGAACTGATACAAGAAGTGAAAGCCAATAGAACGTTCCGTTGCAACAGTGGCGCCCAGCAGCAGCCCTACGCTTCCGCCATTCTGGAGTGAAAGCGACTCGGCAGTCCACTATTCTTGCTGTCGCTATGGCAAATATCAGCTGCTTTGTTTAAGAAACCGTACATTAAAGCTGAAATACAGCTTGAACGATGACCGCAATAACGTACAATCACTAGACTAGTGATCATCAATTCCTTTTAACCGTTAATTGTACAGATTTTATTTTAAAGGTTTCCCCTTTTTCACAAAACCTTTTGCTCTGTAGAAACCATGTCAGTTTTGGTTGAAAATATTTTAAGTTCAAGTGTTGGCATTATAAACACTGAATTAATTCCAACATATGAAATTAAATTAATGACAGAAAAATTTGGAATGTTGGACAATAAATATATAACGGGAATATAATGCTTGACAGTAAACGGTTTTTGCAGTATTGTCTTATATTAATGTCTGTTAAAGGGGTCATATGATGTTGCTAAAAAGAACATTATTTTGTGTATTTGGTGTAATGAAATGTTTATGCAGTTTAAGGTAAAAAAAAACACATTATTTTCCACATACTGTACGTTATTGTTTCTCCTCTATGCCCTGCCTTTCTGAAACGCGTCGATTTTTACAAAGCTCATCAGTCTGAAAAGCCAGGTGTGCTGTGATTGGCCAGCTATCCAGTGCGTTATGATTGGCCGAATACCTCAAGTGTGTGACGGAAATGTTACGCCCCTACCATACTGTGATGATGCCCTGTCAGGCCGGAGCGATGATTCAAAAACAATAAAACCCATTATAAATGAGGCATTCGTTGCATCCAGTGGGGACATAATTATGAATTATAATGACTTGTACTGTCTTTTTACGCGTTGCGTTGCATCGCGCAGCGTAAACATAAAACCATGTCTGCATTTGTGATCGGAGAAATGACAAACAACAAGCCCTACTCTACACTGCTCAAAACTCGCATTTGAATCATCAGTGGTAAATTCTTTAAATATAAAAAACGTACTTGCAATCTGTGAGTCAGAACAGCCGGCATTGTAGTCTACTCTGCCAGGATCAGGAAACGGTCCTCCATAAAATGTGCTGCACACATCTGAATATTTGGGTTGAAGTGTTCTGGAACAGTGTTGTAAATACAACTTAACCACTGATTTCTAGTCGTGTCCATTTTTGGAGGGCCAAACAAAGTAGTTTCGCTTTCACAACGAAGCACAGCGTCACACACGGCGGCCTAGAGTGAGCAGAGGCCGTTGGCCTTGAGAACGGTGCGGCCGACGGATTCGATGAAGGAGCGTCCGGAGGGCTTGCGGCAACCACATGTGACGCCCCCGGGCTGGACTCCTCTTCGTCCACAGTGAAAGCCGATCTGGCGAGCCACAGCGCAAAGTTGTTGTATTTCCTCAGCAATCAGCATGGATCAGCTCCAGGCATGACAAAGCAATATCGTCCTCTTTTGGAAGGCCAAACAAAGTAGTTTTGCTTTCACAACGAATCACACAGCGCCTTCACGACATGGTGGCGGCGGCAACAATACTACAGCGAGAATAAAAGTTATGCCGCCTTTCTTTGCATGAACATTTGGGCGGTGTTAAGCAAATATTCCCACATCGTGACGTAGATATGTGGGGGCGTGTTAGAACGAGCCGTTTTAGGTAGGCGGGGCTGACTCAACTTTTATAAAGAATATCTCTTTGGATTTGAGACTTTAGTCTTTGCAACTTTACAGATCTTCTTTATGCACCAAGTGCTTGTAACACTCCAAAGAGAAAGGAAAAATTTAAATCGCATCATATGACCCCTTTAAAGGAAGACTGTAAACAAAACACACACACATACAGCCACTTTCTCCAAAATTGTTTATTTAATTATGTCAGACACAACAATACATAATGAATGACGCACAATAAATGTTCTAATCTAGATCATCAGGTTTGTAGTGTGTTCCAGGGGATTAAAACGTACAATATATATTTCAGACCTAGTGAAGTAATAGTAAATCATAATATAGTAAGTAATTGTAAATGTGTAAAGTTGCATAAGCTCATCATTACTTGGTGTCAAATCCATATAAATCATTATTATGGTTTCTATGGCTAGGACCTGCAGTTCCTAAAAGGATTTAAGTTTACGACTAGACTAAAAACAGTTAAAGTTAGCAGGTGCATAAGATAGCTCGACGTCCCAATTTAAAACACTAGGGCTGTCGCAATTCGTCGGTTTTATTAGAGTATTAGATTTTTAAAAATCCTCAACTTAATTTTGCTCGCATCGACTAACCGGCAAAATACCGTAAGTGGCGCATTTCACGGGCGAGAATCCATAAAACACATTATTAGACTGTTTCCCAAGGCTGCATGATATTAAACCCATTTAAAAATTGATTTCATCAGATTTGTAAGGTAAATCATTTATAAATCTACGCAAACACAGGAGAATACATCGTGGCTTCAAAATACAAGCTCAAACCCTCACTCTGAGTTTACACGTTTTGATGTCCACATATTCTTTTAATTACAGTGGCTATAGCATTTCTGTCCTAAAGAAATGGCCAAATATTAAAGATTAAGTGGACATTTGAATTAAATGGTGCTTGGTCAATATTAAACAAGTATTAGATCACACAGTAATGTGTAAAAATAATCATCAGGCCGTTGGCGCCCTCTGCAGGCCTTTGTTGTAATGCGTAATGTACATTAGCTCTATTTTTTTATTGTACATTATGTATTTTAAAGGGGTCATATGATGCGATTAAAATTTTTCCTTTCTCGTTGAAGTGTTACAAGCTCTTGGTGCATAAAGAAGGTCTGTCAAGTTGCAAAGACTAAAGACTCAAATCCAAAGAGATATTCTTTATAAAAGTTAAGAGTCAGCCACGCCTACCTAAAACGGCTCGTTCTAACACGCCCCCACATATCTACATCACTATGTGGGAAGATTTGCATAATGCTGCCCAAATGTTCATGCAAAGAAAGAAGGCGTAACTTTTATTCTTGCTGTAGTATTGTTGTTGCCGCCGCCATATCGTGAAGGCACTGTGTGATTCGTTGAGAAAGCAAAACTACTTTGTTTGGCCTTCCAAAAGAGGATGATATCTGCTTCCTCATGCCTGGAGCTGATCCGTGCTGGTTGCTGAGGAAATACTACAACTTTGCCGCCGGATCGGCTTTCACCGTGGACGAAGCAGAGTCCAGCCCGGGGTCGTCACATGTGGTTGCTGCAAGCCTGCCGGACGCACCTTCAACCCAAATATTCAGATGTGTGCAGCACATTTTATGGAGGACCGTTTCCTGATCCTGGGAGAGTAGACTACAATGCCGGCTGTTCTGACTCACAGACTGTAAGTACGTCTTTTATATTTAAAGAGTTTTTATATTTTATATATTTAAAGCTAGTTTTTTGGCCAGTGTAGTAGAGTAGGGCTTGTTTGTCATTTCTCCGATCACAAATGCAGACATAGTTTTATGTTTACACGGCGCGATGCAACGCAACACGTAAAAAGACAGTATAAGTCATTATAATCTATCATTTTGTCCACACTGGATGCAACGAATGCCTCATTTATAATGGGTTTTCATGTTTTTGAATCATCGCTCTGGCCTGACAGGGCATCATCACAATATAGTAAGGGGCGTAACATTTCTGTCACACACTTGAGGTATTCGGCCAATCACAACGCACTGGATAGCTGACCAATCACAGCACACCTCGCTTTTTTAGAAAGATGAGCTTTGTAAAAATCGACTCGTTTCAGAAAGGCAGGGCATAGAGGAGAAACAATAATGTACAGTATGTGGAAAATAATGTGTTTTTTTAACCTTAAACCGCATAAAGCATTTCTTTTTAGCAACCGCATAAACGCAGTTCTTTTTAGCAACATCATATGACCCCTTTAACAGCTTTGTTCAATAAAACCATATGATTTCTTGCTTTTGATACTTTATTTGAACTAATTATTATTGCCTCATTGCTATTATATATGTATTTTAAGTCATTTTAAAGGCTATTGTTCACTTACATCTCTTTTTATTACCACAAAAAAAAGTCATTCTAATTATAGGGCCCTATGAAATCCGTTTGATTTCCAAATTCAGTTTTTTCTCCATTTAAATTTTTCTATACTCTGTTTTAATGGTTAAATAAAATGTTATTAATCAAAAAGCCTGTCTAAATAATTGAGTTTTACAGTTTTATCTCTACCAAATTCTGTTTTCCATCATTTTATGGATTCCATTTGAATGGTTACATTAAATTTTAATAATCAAAAGCATTTCCAATTAATTGATTTTTATTTTAAAAAAAATAATTCCCTAGAAATACTGCACATTTACATTTTTCTCCTAAATAAATTCAGGTAAATAACATTTCTGGTAAATACTCCTTTAAAAAGTGTTTTTTAAAATTTATTATAATTTTATTAGTAGTAGACTAGAACATGTGGATATGTTGTAATTCTTACACTATAATACTGAACTTTGATTTCAGTGATTTGGACTATGAGATGGACACTTGCTGCTTGCACTCTTTTGCACTTTACTTTTGCTTTAAAAAAAGGATTTCATAGAAATTTGGATTTCATTTGGTTTAATAAAATATTCTTAAGTAAAATGGTTGATTTTTTAAAGTGAGAAATTAATCGTTTAGATTAATCGATAAATTAGTCGATAGATTAATCGAAGTAAAAATAGCCGTTAGTGGCAGTCCTACAGAACACACAATATTTTTACACTTTTGTGAATAATTACCTGTCAGGGTCTTTAGGAAAACGATAAAAGGCAATATTTTTACGGTCACAATGATAGTTTTTGCAGTGGATTGGCCAACATTGCGTTCATTTATTCAGAGGTGGAAAGTAACTAATTACAAATACTTTCGTTATAGTAGTTGAGTGCATTTTTTTTAAATTTTTTCTACTTTTCTTGAGTATAATTAAATTGTGGTACTTTTACTTGAGTAGAATAAAACTAAAGTATTCAACTTCGCTACATTTATTTTTCACCAAAAGTACAAAGTACAAAAAAAAAAAAATAGACAAAGGAGGCGCCAATGAAGAAAAAGAGCGAGCCGGTGTTTGACGGGCACTTTTCAAACTTCTGGGGTGGAGCCCTTTGCTTAAGGCAGTAACAGACAAGTCTGACTCGAATAAAAAAAACAATAGCCGTGTTTCCACTGTCGGGCCAAAAGCGGGCGTGCTAGTGAGTGCCAGGGCCAGTCGCGTTTCCACTGTCACTTCCGGGGCTTAATCGAGCCTCGTCGGTGCTTCCTCGGGGCCAACGGCCCGGGTTTTTTGGCCCGACGATAACCTTGGGCCAAAGCGGGCCGGCTATGTCTAAAGGAGTGGTTATGAACAAAGGCGGAGTTTCTCCGCGTCTGGAGAGCGACAGCGCCGCGGATCATTTCATAAAGGTAACGGATAGCACCAGCATTTAAGACTTTTAAAATCATTTAGTTCAAAACCCACTTTCAGACAGGAGCGAGTGTTTGAAATAACTTGATCCTATGTGGATTATGATCACCATACAAGGCAGAAATATTTATAAGCGATGCAAAAGACTGTGCACGTTACCATAGTAAACATGGTAAATACGACCGCTTGAAGAAATCAGACGTCAGCTTCTTATTCTCTGTCACAATCGTGTATTTATTTAGTTACATATTTTATGTCATAAGTCTCGTCTCGAGAGGTTAGCTCCGCGTATGTCATAAAAATATAATATGTTTTTGTTCTGGAGCTTTTATATATGTGGAAAATAATGTGTTTTTTTAACCTTAAACCGCATAAAGCATTTCTTTTTAGCAACCGCATAAACGCAGTTCTTTTTAGCAACATCATATGACCCCTTTAACAGCTTTGTTCAATAAAACCATATGATTTCTTGCTTTTGATACTTTATTTGAACTAATTATTATTGCCTCATTGCTATTATATATGTATTTTAAGTCATTTTAAAGGCTATTGTTCACTTACATCTCTTTTTATTACCACAAAAAAAAGTCATTCTAATTATAGGGCCCTATGAAATCCGTTTGATTTCCAAATTCAGTTTTTTCTCCATTTAAATTTTTCTATACTCTGTTTTAATGGTTAAATAAAATGTTATTAATCAAAAAGCCTGTCTAAATAATTGAGTTTTACAGTTTTATCTCTACCAAATTCTGTTTTCCATCATTTTATGGATTCCATTTGAATGGTTACATTAAATTTTAATAATCAAAAGCATTTCCAATTAATTGATTTTTATTTTAAAAAAAATAATTCCCTAGAAATACTGCACATTTACATTTTTCTCCTAAATAAATTCAGGTAAATAACATTTCTGGTAAATACTCCTTTAAAAAGTGTTTTTTAAAATTTATTATAATTTTATTAGTAGTAGACTAGAACATGTGGATATGTTGTAATTCTTACACTATAATACTGAACTTTGATTTCAGTGATTTGGACTATGAGATGGACACTTGCTGCTTGCACTCTTTTGCACTTTACTTTTGCTTTAAAAAAAGGATTTCATAGAAATTTGGATTTCATTTGGTTTAATAAAATATTCTTAAGTAAAATGGTTGATTTTTTAAAGTGAGAAATTAATCGTTTAGATTAATCGATAAATTAGTCGATAGATTAATCGAAGTAAAAATAGCCGTTAGTGGCAGTCCTACAGAACACACAATATTTTTACACTTTTGTGAATAATTACCTGTCAGGGTCTTTAGGAAAACGATAAAAGGCAATATTTTTACGGTCACAATGATAGTTTTTGCAGTGGATTGGCCAACATTGCGTTCATTTATTCAGAGGTGGAAAGTAACTAATTACAAATACTTTCGTTATAGTAGTTGAGTGCATTTTTTTTAAATTTTTTCTACTTTTCTTGAGTATAATTAAATTGTGGTACTTTTACTTGAGTAGAATAAAACTAAAGTATTCAACTTCGCTACATTTATTTTTCACCAAAAGTACAAAGTACAAAAAAAAAAAAATAGACAAAGGAGGCGCCAATGAAGAAAAAGAGCGAGCCGGTGTTTGACGGGCACTTTTCAAACTTCTGGGGTGGAGCCCTTTGCTTAAGGCAGTAACAGACAAGTCTGACTCGAATAAAAAAAACAATAGCCGTGTTTCCACTGTCGGGCCAAAAGCGGGCGTGCTAGTGAGTGCCAGGGCCAGTCGCGTTTCCACTGTCACTTCCGGGGCTTAATCGAGCCTCGTCGGTGCTTCCTCGGGGCCAACGGCCCGGGTTTTTTGGCCCGACGATAACCTTGGGCCAAAGCGGGCCGGCTATGTCTAAAGGAGTGGTTATGAACAAAGGCGGAGTTTCTCCGCGTCTGGAGAGCGACAGCGCCGCGGATCATTTCATAAAGGTAACGGATAGCACCAGCATTTAAGACTTTTAAAATCATTTAGTTCAAAACCCACTTTCAGACAGGAGCGAGTGTTTGAAATAACTTGATCCTATGTGGATTATGATCACCATACAAGGCAGAAATATTTATAAGCGATGCAAAAGACTGTGCACGTTACCATAGTAAACATGGTAAATACGACCGCTTGAAGAAATCAGACGTCAGCTTCTTATTCTCTGTCACAATCGTGTATTTATTTAGTTACATATTTTATGTCATAAGTCTCGTCTCGAGAGGTTAGCTCCGCGTATGTCATAAAAATATAATATGTTTTTGTTCTGGAGCTTTTATAAAAATATAGAAATTATCATTTTCTAAATGTGATGTATATGGTGTGACTACAAACAAACAGAAACAGACTCGACTGAGTAATTAGGCTATGTTCATACCGCTTTATTTCTGTGTGACTAATTTGTGACAAACCTGATAAATTAATTAATTATGATCAATGTATCACTTGTAAAACATCGATGGTTTTTGATTTAAATCTTTAACAAAGCATGCAAACAAACGGCCGCTTTTATCATGTTCGTTTTGTGATCGCGCTAGTTCCAGTGACTTATTTTTTATTAGTTTTCTGATAACTTCTCTTTGTTGGTGAAATGATGGGGTTGCGTGACGTTGTTCCTGAGAGGGCGTGTGTTTTAGTAAAGCGCGGCGGAGCTTCTGGCCCGACGGTAGAAACGCAGTGTGATTTTGGCCTCGGTGCTACTGGTCCGAGGCTATTAGCTCCGCCCGACCCGTTTAAAGCACTAGGTTCACTTCATTTTTTTTTTTTTAATTGAACATAGAATACAAAAACTCATAGAGGTAACAGCATAGAATAAAATCAAATACAATAACAATCAGCATCAAACCTTAAAGGGGTCCTATTATGCTCTTTTACAAAGTCTTGATTTTGTTTTGGGGGTGTACTAGAACATACTCTCATGCTTGGTGGTTCGAAAAACGCATAATTTTTTCACATAATTTACATTATTACAATACCTCTCTCCCTAGGCTGGCACAAGATTAGTTTGATGAAGGTCCGCCTTCCGAAAAACAAAATGTGTTGTGATTGGTTAGCTTTCCCAGTGCGTTGTGATTGGCGAACAGCTTAGACGGTGTTTCAGTACTGCCATGCCCCTTGCTCTGTCTTTCAACAGCTGCTTTTGGCGAATCCGGCACTTCTCACTCGTGATGTGGAAGCTGTCCTCAGTAAAATGTGCAGCACACTGTAGCAAATTGGGATTATAATGCTCAGGAACAGAGTTAAAAAGTAAATTGCAACCACTGTTTCCTGACATCATCCGCTTTCGGAAGTGAAAAAAAAATCATGGATAATTATACAAAGATAATTCCTTTGTCAAACCATTCAGCTTTAAATACTGATTTCCTTTTTTATAAGGATTGTTCTATAGTTCCACCGAGTCGAACTGTGCGGAGTGAAGTTATGTGTGAATATCATTTTCCAAAAGTGTAGTATTTGACTATGAAATTTAGACGGTGCAAGTGGAATCTTATTAATATCGAAATCACATCTCAGTAAAAAATCCATACCACCAAGCCCTAGGTATGTGAAACCACACAGAGTTGGAACAAGCAAAAAAAAAGTTTTTAACCAATTAATTCTAAATGAGCCTATCAAGGCTTCAAAATCTAAGGCTTTTAATCCGCCATTTTTATACTCTTTAACTATCTGGGACCTTTTTAAATAATGCGTTTTATTTCTCCATAGAAATTGAAAAATTACTGAATTGGCCTTCCTAATATTGCTGTCAGAAATAAACAAAGAGTGACAAGGATATAATAACTTAGACACACCTTCAGCTTTAGATAGAATAACTCTTCCAAATACTGAGATCTCTGGTCAGCCAGTGACTTAGAGATTTTTTCATATCAACGACACGTTTCTCAATGTTAACCTCATCTATCCTACGATCATCCTTAGATATTGTTAAACCCAAATATTTAACCTCAGTCTGGACATTTATTGAGGCAATAGAGCTCTCTGGACAAGAGTGGATAGGCAACAGTACACATTTCTCAATATTGAGAGACAAACCTGAGGCATCAGAAAAAGCATTAATTAATTTTAGTGCAATATCAACCATACTTTTATCTTTAAAAAAAATTGCAGTATCGTCTGCAAATTGGCTAATCTTAAATTCCTTTTCAAATATCTTAATGCCTTGTAAATTTAAATCATTAACAATAGCCAAAGTGAGCATCTGGGTAGTTAGAATAAATAGTTTTGGAGATATGGGACATCCTTGGCGAATTCCTCTAGACATCTTGAAGCTAGGAGTGATTTCAGATCCCTAAGACACCGAACTAGTTATATCTGAATAAAACATTTTGATTGTTACAAAATTTATCTCCAAAACCCATACAATTTAACGTTTCTACAATAAAACAGTGCTCTAGCGAATCGTACGCTTTATAAAAATCCAGGAATAATATTAGACTCTCCTTTTCTATTAGATGACTGTAATCCAACATATCAAGAATCAGTCTTGAATGAACATGTATATTCCTACCCTTTATAAAGGCAGATTGACATTCACTAATAACCTTTGTCAAGCCACTGTTCAGGCGATTGGCATATACAAGAGCTAGTAATTTGTAATCCGTACACAAAAGGGTTATCGGTCTCCAATTTTCAATAGACAGTGGATCTTTATCGGCCTTTGGGATCAATGTAATGAGACCTCGCTTCATTGTGGGAGAGAGATTTTATCTTAAGATACATTCACCAAGGGCTTCAAATAAAAGCTGGCAGATGTCTTTCCAAAAGAAGACGTAAAAATCGACAGTTAAGCTGTCTAAGCCAGGTGATTTACCCTTGGCCATTTGATTGATAGCTTTATCCAACTCTTCAATTATTAAATCATCCTCCATAATACTTTTAAAGTCATCCTTAATTAAACCAATCCATCCTTGAATTGACTGAAAAAAGGATTTGCAACTAGCCTCAGAGTATCTTGAACAATATAAGTTACTATAAAAATCTCTAACTGCCTTGTTAATTAGATCTAATTCTTCTGTAACAGCACCATTAACACTTAATTTAGAAATTTTCTTTTTCGTTTGCCTTTGATCTGGGTAGTTAGAATAAATAGTTTTGGAGATATGGGACATCCTTGGCGAATTCCTCTAGACATCTTGAAGCTAGGAGTGATTTCAGATCCCTAAGACACCGAACTAGTTATATCTGAATAAAACATTTTGATTGTTACAAAATGTATCTCCAAAACCCATACAATTTAATGTTTCTACAATAAAACAGTGCTCTAGCGAATCGTACGCTTTATAAAAATCCAGGAATAATATTAGACTCTCCTTTTCTATTAGATGACTGTAATCCAACATATCAAGAATCAGTCTTGAATGAACATGTATATTCCTACCCTTTATAAAGGCAGATTGACATTCACTAATAACCTTTGTCAAGCCACTGTTCAGGCGATTGGCATATACAAGAGCTAGTAATTTGTAATCCGTACACAAAAGGGTTATCGGTCATCAATTTTCAATAGAAAGTGGATCTTTATCGGCCTTTGGGATCAATGTAATGAGACCTCGCTTCATTGTGGGAGAGAGATTTTATCTTAAGATACATTCACCAAGGGCTTCAAATAAAAGCTGGCAGATGTCTTTCCAAAAGAAGACGTAAAAATCGACAGTTAAGCTGTCTAAGCCAGGTGATTTACCCTTGGCCATTTGATTGATAGCTTTATCCAACTCTTCAATTATTAAATCATCCTCCATAATACTTTTAAAGTCATCCTTAATTAAACCAATCCATCCTTGAATTGACTGAAAAAAGGATTTGCAACTAGCCTCAGAGTATCTTGAACAATATAAGTTACTATAAAAATCTCTAACTGCCTTGTTAATTAGATCTAATTCTTCTGTAACAGCACCATTAACACTTAATTTAGAAATTTTCTTTTTCGTTTGCCTTTGTTTCTCAAGATTAAAAAAGTATGAAGAATTTTTCTCACCCTCTTCGATCCAACGGTTGGATCGAAGAGGGTGAGAAAAATTCTTCATACTTTTTTAATAGAGCGAATAAAAGCACCCCGAGCTATAACTAAGAATAAATTATCTAGTTGATTTTTGAGATTTTCTAATTGGGCTTTTTCCTCACAAGACAACACAGCTTTAGAGCATAGAATGTTAATATTATTAACAATTTCCTTTTGTTTAACCCGCATTTGCTTAGAATATTTTCCCATTTTAATTGCTGCTTCTTTAACTTTGAATTTAAACCACTCCCATTTATTTAATGGTGAAGCATCTAAAGATGTCACCTCAACAATAAGATTTTTAACTTCTTCACAGAAGTCGTTGTTAAGCAAAAGATTACTATTGAATTTCCAAATTATGTTTTGAGGTCGCTTGTTATTATTTATGGTAAGGATCAGAGTCACTGAGCAATGGTCTGTTAGTGGCGCTGTAGAGATTTCACATTTAGAGATATTATCAAACCAGTTAAATGGAATAAGCCAGTAGTCCAACCTGGAGCACTGCCCATTGTTAGATTCATTGAACCATGTGTATTGTCTAACACCTGCATTTTTTTTAACCCCCAGCAGTCAATCAAATTTGTATTTGCAACCAGGTTATTGAAAATGTCATCAAAAGTGTGATGGTGCCCTCTAGAGGGAAGATGGTCAACTTAGTTGTCTGGGACCAAATTAAAATCCCCCCTATGATAACTTCAACCGTTGAATATGTCACCTTCCATTGGTTAATCTTAACACACAGGTCAGCATAAAACAGTTTGTTTAGTGCTTTGCTATTGTAACCATATACACATACCAAGATGAATTTAACACCGTCAATCTCCACAGTCACCATTAACCAATGACCATTTGTATCACTTTTATGGTCAACAATTGAGCCTTGAAACCTATAAAACAAAATCATAACCCCAGCTGAATGAGATCTCCCATGGCTAAAGTAGGCAGAGTCCCCCCACTGAAGTTTCCAAAAACGTGTGTCCTCACATTCAGAATGTGTTTCTTGCAAAAAAAAAACATTTTTCAGTCCCCTTACATTTAACGATAACAAGGATAACATAAAATAAAGAGTCTATAAATGCACAGATATAACAGTAAAGTTAACCGAAAAGATGCACAGGAATGAGTAACTTTACTAGCCACAAAACTTCGTAATAAATTGCAATAGCCCTGTTAAAAAAAAAACGTTAACCCATACCTTAAGAACAATAACAATAGTGCCGAAAGAAAAGTCAGTCTGGGTCCACTCTCTTGTTGTCAATCAGCGCATAGCCCTCCTTCAGGTACGCACGCTTCCCCCTCCTTCGGGCCTCCTGCACCAACGGCCACAGTTTAGAATGGGCGAGTCTGTCCTCCTTGGAAAAATCTTCCTTGAAGCTGATGTGAAGATCTTTGCAGACTCTAGCATCCTTAGATTTTTTCCAGACTTCATCCCGAATCGTGCGCATTCCAAACTGAATGATAACAACTCTGGAAACGTTGTTTGAGGTGGCGGCGCTCTCTCTCTCTTTCCAAGCCGGTGCACGGTATCCACGGTGTCACGCAGTCTCTCCACCGACACACTTTTGTTTTTTATCGGTCCCAGTTAACCTTATCTTCTTTGGACATGGCCTTGTCCTCAATGGTTTTAGCCTGGTCCACTTCAATCTCCTCAATCATGTCTTCATCGCAGGCTTCATGAAGAGCAATCAAGTTGTAGTCATGGTCCGACATCATTGTTAGGAAATAAAATGGGGCTATTACAGTCAAACTGGATCAATATCTCTGATTTGACTTGAAGCAGTGCATGCCGGTTAGAAATTTAGTCCGACTTGAACCGGCACCGACGCCACGTCACTGTCACGTGTGGCATCAAAGTACCGCGAGAGCTTTCGAGAGCAGCCGGCTGACTCAGCTGGTGCAGTTTCTCAAGAGCGACTGCAGGAGCGCTGATAACGACACAGCTGTTTGAGATTGGCCAAATTCACCACATGACAACAATGACGTGCGTTTCTAACATCTTCAAATCCAATACTGCTCATAAATCTGTGTTAAACCTCTTTAACAGTGCAAAAGCTAAAATAACCTCAACATTAACAACAACATTGAAATAAGAGCGCATGCATTTTTATGTTCATTTGGCTGATCAATCAACCATGATTCATCTGTCAATCAAATGCATTTAAAATAACTTTTTCCATGTGCGTGCTTTGTATACGTGTGCACATGGGCGAACAAACAAGATGGTCTATGCAGGGCCGCCTCTTAAAGAAGAAGTTACAGGTCTGTGAGAGCCAGAAATCTTGCTTGTTTGTAGGTGACCAAATACTTATTTTACAGAGGAATTTGCAAATAAATTCTTTAAAAATCCTACAATGTGATTTTCTGGATTTTTTTTCCTCATTATGTCTCTCATAGTTGAGGTATACCTATGATGAAAATTACAGGCCTCTCATCTTTTTAAGTGGGAGAACTTGCACAATTGGTGGCTGACTAAATACTTTTTTGCCCCACTGTATATATATAATGGTACAACGGGGCTAAAGGCCCACCTTAAGAAAAAATGTGCCATTCACTGCGCCTAAAATATTTTGCAGAAAAAATATATATGCTGTATTGAACATCAATGGAGCAACAGATTGTGTGTGAAAATAAATCATTCAAGTTGTTTATTTTGTTTAAAAATCGTATAAATGTATGCGGTGGCAAGAGGGGCCTTTCACCCCACACACGGGGTAAAAGGCTCACCAGCATGGGGTAAAAGGCACACGTATTTATACAAATACTTCAGCTAAAATAATGTTACAAGTGTTAATACTTGTTCAAAACAATCACTTTAGCAAAGTTTGTAATAAAAGTATTACTTTTTTTCCAATAAATATGCTGTCATTAAAATGTGTTAATATAAAAAATATACATTTTAAAATACAGAAACAAAATCGTTTTATTAAGTAAAGATTCTGAAAGTATTGAAGGAGATCCAATAATAATTGAATATATATTTACAGTAGTAACAGCAAATTATATTTTATTATGATTAATATCATGTTTTTAAATATGATGGTTTCATTCTAAACATGGTGATTATCTCTAACACCCAACATAATATATGATATTTACCATCTGAATCTAACCGTGTCATGTCAACAAATGGAAAAGTCAGCCATCTATTAATTATCAAGTTAGTTACTGTGCCTTTAGCCTTTTACATATTCTTTCGTTATTTAAAAAATGTTGCTTTAATGATCTAAAACAAAACTGAAAATCATAAAGAAGACCTTTCTCTCAAAATATATGCATTAATTTTAGTGATTCTCATTTGCTACTTAAATCTATAACTTTGCACTGCTGCGCGCGATCACGTCAAAGATCAGACAAATATTCACATGCATCTTGAAAAACGGATGTTTTGGAAAGTGGTACGACACGTTTTTGTGCCATCTAGTGGTTTAGATATAAACAATATCAAAGGCACCTTTTACCTCGGGGTACCTTTAGCCCCGTTGTACCCTATATATATATATATATATATACACACACACACACAGTGGGGCAAATAAGTATTTGATACACTGCCGATTTTTCAAGTTTTCCCACTTACAAAGAATGGAGAGATCTGTAATTTTCATCGTAGGTACACCTCAACTGTGAGAGACCGAATCAAAAAAAAAATTCCAGAAAATAACATTGTATGATTTTTTACTAATTAATTTCCATTTTATTGCATGAAATAAGTATTTGATACAATAGAAAAATAGAACTTAATATTTGGTACAGAAACCTTTGTTTACAATTACAGAGGTCAGACGCTTCCTGTAGTTCTTGACCAGGTTTGCACACACTGCAGCAGGGATTTTGGCCCACTCCTCCATACAGGTGTTTTAAGCAGGTTTTAAAACAAATGGTTTATAATGGTAAGCTTATGTTTACTTATGCTAGTATTATTTTACATTGATATTGAAAGTGGTAACAAAAATTATGAAATTTCAGTGCATCAAGAACTTTGATAAAATGGTATAAAAATCCTATTTAAAGCTTATATAATATATATATTTCTACTGAATTATCTCCCAACCCTTAAATTAATATAGTTTGTTCAAACACAAAAACAATATAAATCCAGTTAATAATCAAACTAACATAAAATCTGTGTTGACGATGACACTGTTTTTAGCTGCTCCATGTGCCCGGTTCACTTGCTGTTCCAGCAACTTCCACTCCATCATCAGCTTCAGTAAAATAACCTGATAGCTGGGGAATTTATGAAGTCATGTTTTTTATGTTGCTTGTATTTGAAGTTTTTCGTTTTTGAGCCCCTCTCTCTTTTAGAATTGCTGACATTTGTACTTATTGAATGTTGTTCTTTGCAGATTACTCCAGAACAAAGTGAAGAGAGGTGAATGCAGACATACTGGGCAGAAATCACCTGATAGATACGTGCGCATATCGTTCAAAAGTCAAATATAGAATAAATGCATTTGATTGGTAAACCAAATTCAGACTTTACGTTTTAAGCTCAGATGGTAATGCATGGAATTTACAGAAAAGCTCAACTAAATAACTGCGCTAATGAGTGGGGGGCGTGGTGGCTTTGGCGATCGGCGCTCCAGTCAACTACTCCACAGCCAATCACGGGCCCCCTCCTTGCTCGGGCCCCGGGGCTTCAGCCCTGCCTAGCCCAATGGTTAAAATGGCCATGAGTCTATGTATGACCGGACTATTTATTCATATCCAAAACGAGACGATGTAAACATGCAGTGCATGATTAATTCATACTCGAAGCCATAGGGAGCTGCCGCACAGAAGGTCCAAAACGGCCTAGTAGAAGTAATAACTTATGACGTGCAGGATCCCTAATATGGACAAAGGCATCCCGCTATTGCTGTAGCTCAAAAAGGTAATTTCAGGTTATGTCCAGGTAATAAATATAGTATATGAATAATGCAGTGCTAATTGACACAAAATGTAATACAGTATAGAAACTATTCTGCCTGTTTGTATAAACTAATCCTAAAATTGTCATTAGGAAAATACAGAAAAAAATATTATAGAATACAAATTATTGGTTATCATCCAGCAGTGTATTTGATTTCTTATCCAATTAAAATACATAAGAAAAAATAAGAAGCTTGTCAATTAGACATAAGTCAAAAGTTTTTTTTGTTTTTTTTTACATTTCTGTCCCCCTCATTTCTGAAATGATGGCTATGCCCCTATGTGTGCAGTACAGAAAATAGAGCACGAGTCTTCTTGTGCTTGAATAGTTTAAAGACATACTAAAATGCGCACAAAGGAATCTGAGTCAGAGGAGTCGAAATTAATTTAACAACTAGACGATTCCTGACCTTAAAGGGTTAGTTCACCCAAAAATGAAAATTAGGCTGCGTTTTATTCACCCCCGATGCATCCTAGGTGTATATGACTTTCTTCTTTCAGACGAATCCAGTCTGAGTTATATTAAAAATTGTCTTATATCTTTCAAGCGCTATCGTTGCACTCAGCGGGTGTTGCATTGCTTCGGTTCAAAAGACGTGAAATAAAAAGCACCCTTCCATAAAAAAAAAAAAAGTGTCTCACACTGCTCCAGGGGGTGAACAAAGGCCTCCTGTAGCGAATCGATGCGTTTTTGTAAGAAAAATATCCATATTAAAAACATAATCACTTTTTTTTAATACAACTCCGACTGGATTCGTCTGAAAGAAGAAAGTCATATACACCTAGGATGCATCGGGGGTGAGTAAAACGCAGCCTAATTTAGATTTACTAGAATAGATTTTGGATTCCCAAGCCTAGGTATGGGTTAAAATGTTAAATAAAATGCTCTTTTATTTATTTTTTTTATTTTTTTAGTCCTACCGAAAATGTGCCTGGAGTCCACCTTTGTTATTATAACAAGCTACACTTTCAATGTGATTTTTAAACCATTCAAGTCAAGAAGACTCATGGGTAGGGGTGGGTGATATGAAAAAAAATATCATATCACGATTTTTATGTTGGTTTTACTATTTTGCAAGTTGTCTTGAGCATTACAGCCAAACAAATTCCCCTATTATAAAGACAAAGCCTTTCAAGGTAACAAAATGAAAATAATAATTTTTAAAAAAGAATGGCAGATATTTAGGCCAAAGTGGGCGAAGATAAAAATCTTTGTCATATTTTTTAATAAAGAACAAAGATGCATATTGCAACTACACATAATATACAAACAACACAAACAGTGCTTTATTTTCAGGTACAATATGTATTGTATATGTATGTAATATTTAGCAAGAGCATTCAATAAATTGAATGAACAAATATATAAATAAAACACTATATAGAGTGATTCCTAAAGCACCCTAACCCTAATGTTAAAGGAATGGTTCAGCCTAAAATAAAAATTGTCACCTGTCTGTCAATTGTCATAGTGTTTTATTTTTATACCATCATTTACTCACTCAAAAGTTGTTTTAAACCTGAATGAGTTTTTCTTCAATTGAACATAAATGCTATTGTGAGGAACGTGGAAAACCAAACAGCTGCTGGTCCACAGTAAATTCCATAGTATTTTTTTTTTTTAATGGTCGACAGATAGTTTTTTTTGACAGCAGATGCCGATATCGGTCACGCAGAGAATACGCGATCATGCAGGATACAAATGCACACTTCACAAGATCTCACAACTGGATCCGATTAAGTTTGCAAATTTATTTAAATTAAATGTTCATTAGTTATTCAAATATTTGTTATGATATAAATGCGTATTTGCTGAATGCTGACGGCAAACGAGAAAGTATTATGTTTGCCTTTTGTATAACTAATAATATAAAAGCAATCGTTATAATACTTTTTTGTATATATTTTAATTCCTTTGTTTAACAGTTCTTTCTGATTATTAGACGGATTTCTGGCCGGACCCAATCACGCAGAGAAAACGCGATCTTGCAGGATACAAATGCACACTTCACAAGATCTCACAACTGGATCCGATTAAGTTTGCAAATTTATTTAAATTAAATGTTCATTAGTTATTCAAATATTTGTTATGATATAAATGCGTATTTGCTGAATGCTGACGGCAAACGAGAAAGTATTATGTTTGCCTTTTGTATAACTAATAATATAAAAGCAATCGTTATAATACTTTTTTGTATATATTTTAATTCCTTTGTTTAACAGTTCTTTCTGATTATTAGACGGATTTCTGTTCGTATTGGACAGAACTGTTAACGACGACAGCGAACAAGGAGAATGTGAACACTATGTGCGCAGGCACTGCCGCTCTCAGCGCCGTCAAAATAAAAGTCCCACCTCGAACTCATTGGCCAAACAGAAAAAGTTATCGATTTTAAGTTGGAAAAAGGCCATGGCCGATATATCAGCCGACCACTAATTTTTTTTTCCTACTATCAAATTCAATGTGGACCAGCAACTGTTTGGTTACCCACATTCTTCAAAATATCTTCTTTTGTGTTCAGCACAAGAGAGAAATTAATACAGGTTTGGGACAACATGTGAGTGAGTAAATAATGATGGGAATGAAATTTTAGGGTGAACCATCCCTTTAATGACAGTCGGCTGCATGTTTAATACTGTCCCTTTAAGACCTGCACGCATCTAATATACAGGCACGTATACGTTTTTCTATCAACTGTTTACTTTCATTTTAGACATAACCAACTGAGTCTATATGTAAACCTTGTGTGTTTTGACAGTACTATCACAAAAGAAAACTTGGTTTAGAAATCAGGTGCTGTTTGACAGGCTTTTTAATGCGCGTGCTTCAGATTTACGCAGCGCTCAGAAAAAGCGCACCCTGACCAGCACGTGAATTATACATTTAACTGGCAAGGCTTTAAAGCACATGCAAATAATGTACTTTTGTGATTGTGAATAAGTGCAGTGTCCTGTGAGAGTAACTTTACTGCTGAGTTAACATTAGATGTGAATGTATGTGGCATTGTACAGTGAGACGGAGGCGCCAGAACTGCAACTTATAGAATGTGCGCTGTAGCATGATTCTACAATATTTCTTCAAAAGCAGATCATGGAGACATTTTTATCGTCCACGATCAAAAATCGTCATATCGCACACTAGAGCTGCACGATTCAGGATAAATTGATTTTACTCAAATAGACGTCATGATTCTGAACTAAACAAAATAATGTGTGGCAAAATATTATTGCTGCAGTCTGTTTAAAACTGTTTAATTAATTTGAATGAATTATTAAACATTTTAATATACACTACCAGTCAAAAGATTTTGAACGAAGATTTTTAATGTTTTTTTTAAAGAATTCTCTTCTGCTCACCAAGCCTGCATTTATTTGATACAAAATACATCAAAAGCAGTAATACTGTGAAATATTTTTACTATTTAAAATAGCTGCTTTCTATTTGAATATATTTTAAAATGTAAAATTTATTCCTGTGATCAAAGCTGAATTTTCAGCATCATTACTCCAGTCTTTAGAGTCACATGATCCTTCAGAAATCATTCTAATATGCTGACTTGCTGTTCAAGAAACATTTTATTATTATCATTATTATTATCAATGAGGAGGAGTGGGGGGTTAAATAAATTAATACTTTTATTTAACAAGGATCCTTTAAATTTATCAAAAGTAATGATAAAGACATTTATAATTAGGTTTTTTGTGCGTGTATATAATAGCCTACATTTGAAATACTTAATCTATGAATCGCACTGTCAAATCCCTCAATGAATTCCGCTAAAAATAGGTCACAATTATGCCGTACGCTTGCCTCGCGTTATAATCATTTAATTTTAGGTGGTCGTTAACAAGAGAAAAAAAAGAGGAAGCACACACTCAACGTCAGCCAATGCTTATTTATTAAAATCAGCTGGGGAAATTCAGAACAATAGAAAATCAATCAATAGCTTGACAGAATTCTTCATCTTCATATAACGTTAGCCAACATATTAAAACAAGTCAAAAACAATAGGAAATTTGATCAAGGAATAGCATTAAAACGGCATCATGTAGGCTATATGATCTAAAAACTAAACGAACAGAAAGAAAGACAGGACCTGAGGTGATTTAACAATTCCTGCACTTGAAAAAACGCGCTCTGCAGGAACTGAAGTCGCAGGCACGCAGAGATAACGAAAAGCAAGCCAACAGAATTTCAGAAAGCGCCTGTACATCCCGCATCACCACCGAAGTGGGTCTTCATTAGAGGAATAGATGGCGCGGGCGGGATCGCAGCGACGGCGGACTGTAGTAAATGACGTGATTGACATTAGCTGGCTTTGGCTAGTCTCTAAGCTAACGCCTACGTGCCTGTACTGAATATGATTATGTCAGCCAGTTTGACTTTACACAAAACTTTTCCATTTTTTCTAATTCAAAATAATCCCACACCTTACTCGCCTTTCGCGTGGTCACTTTTGAGCTCGCCACAACTGACACGAAGAAAACTCATGTGAGGTCTGAGGTAAAAATTTAGTTTACACCCAGATACACTTTTAAAAATAATGTATTATTTTTCAAATGTTTTATTTTAACTTATTTAAAATGTTTTAAATGTAACAATGGTAATTTGATGGTAGCATAAAATAATGGTAATTTTAATAATTTTTTTTTTTTTTTTTCTGTCATGTAATCGACTATTGTTTTCAGTAGAGATGCGGCCGATCCGATATTCATATCGGTATCGGCTCCGATAGTGCCGATCCAAATCCGAGATTTTTTGTTACAAAAGATTTCTATTTCAGATAAATGTTGCTTTGAAATCACATGAATAAATTACATTTTAAAATATATTCAAATAGAAAGTTATTTTAAATAGTAAAAATATTTAAACATTTTACTGTTTTTGCTGTACTTTGAATCAAATAAATGCAGGCTTGGTGAGCAGAAGAGACTTCTTTAAAAAAACATTTAAAAAATCTTACATTTTTAAACCTACTGGATGAATCGGCATTTTTGAACGATTCTCTTGAATAAATGATTCATTCAATTATAAATTTTAAGTCACTTTTCGCCACCTAGTGACGAAACAATGCAATCGAAACAAACGTTATGTGGCAGTTAATTTCAAACACGGATTTGCTGTAGTTTGGTCGCGCTACCATAGACATCAATGTTTATATCTGAATTATACATTTTCATCCAGTATTTTTGTCATATGAATGACTGTACAACAGAAATAATATGGTGTAGTTGAAAAGACTGTTTGTGAAGCTGTTTC
The DNA here is from genome assembly GCF_001515645.1 of Sinocyclocheilus grahami. Classification (NCBI taxonomy): domain Eukaryota; kingdom Metazoa; phylum Chordata; class Actinopteri; order Cypriniformes; family Cyprinidae; genus Sinocyclocheilus; species Sinocyclocheilus grahami. The sequence goes on along the minus strand of NW_015506087.1, from coordinate 286,458 downwards.
TTAACCAAACATGGTAACTGCTCTCTGTGTGTCAGCGGCAGTGCGAACACCGATTTTAATGATCCGGTAAGACCTTGTCAAAGGTTTTTATAGACACAGGAGAATCGTTGTCATTTAGAAATGAGATTGTGTGGTTGTCTGAATCGAGATCGCGATCTTAATCGTTATTAATCTTGCAGCTCTATCGCCCTACTCACGGGCTGTTTTCTCTGCTGCACACACATCCTTGTGTAAGTGTTCTTTAGCCTGTTGATTTTCATTCATTCAGCTAACAAGGACATATTTTGCAATAAGAGTTAGAATAAATGTGAATGATATTGATATATGATTTTTTTATTATTATTTTTTTTTTACCTTATTGGAATCTAAATTAGGAATGGACAAGAATCGGAATCATAAAAATTCAAACGATGCCCAACCTTACCCATACCTCAAATAATTTTTTACTGGCACCTTTCTATTCACCGTTTTAAACCCTTTATTTTCTTTTAAACCCTCACTTACCCTTCTTTGCTTTTGCCCTTCTTAAAAACAAACACAATCTTTTACATTAATGTATTTTCCAAAATTAGTTATAAAACCGTTTCTCCTGGCAACAGGGAAAGGTAGTATGTTTGCTTAACATAGCGTCAAACATGACAATTTATGAGACCAATATCATGTCTTAGGGCTGTCGCGATTCGTCGATTTTATTAGACTATTTGATTTTTAAAAATTGTCGACTAACCGGCAAAATACCGGAAGTGGCGCATTTCACAGACGAGAATGTATAAAACACATTATTAGTCTGTTTTCCAAGGCTGCATGATATATATACATAAATAATTTTTTAAGAAATACTGTCCATTTACATTTTTCTCCTAAATAAATTCTGGTAAATACTCCTTTAGAAAGTGTTTTTTTCTAGAACATGTGGATATGTTGTCATTCTCGCACTATAATACTGAACTTTGATTTCAGTGATTTGGACTATGTGATGGACACTTGCTGCTTGCACTTTACTTTTTTACTTTTGGATTTTATTTGGTTTAATGAAATATAGTTTAATAAAATATTCTTAAGTAAAATTGTTGATTTTTTAACAAACAATAGGGTAAAATTGACAACCTATTTCCATGTCTTCAACCTTTTTTTGATGTATGGAAATCACACTTTCTCTCTCCCGTTCTCTCTCACACATGCACACACACAGACACGTACTCGCGGAGACGCGGACAGAAACTTGTCATCAGCGCTGCGGCTGTCCCGCGAATTTATCAATAAAAGAGATTTGCAGCTGAAAAGCTACAAGACATTTCTCAGTAGCGAGGTTCTTGAAGAAGTTCAAAGATTCGCTATTAGTTGTATTAAGACTTGTATTAACAAATTTAGTCCATTTCGAAACTTTGCCGTGTGAAAGCGAACCGCACCAAGAATAAAAAGCAACATTGTAATAATTTGAATCCCTGTTTCGGAACAAAGCAATCGATCTGCAGGTGTGAAAGCACCCTTAATCTTTCGCTCTTTCTCTCTAATAACTGCGTTAGACTGCATTAATACCTGTTAGCCTGCATATCAATTGCTCAAGCCTCTTGTTATTAGCTCCAAAATGACGTTTTGGAATTTGCAATGGAAGGTTTTACTTTTGGATTTCATTTGGTTTAATGAAATATAGTTTAATAAAATATTCTTAAGTAAAATTGTTGATTTTTTTTTTTGTGGGAAATTAATCGTTTAGATTAATCGATGAATCAATAAATTAGTTGATCGATCAATCGAAATAAAAATAGTCGTTAGTGGCAGCCCTAATCATGTGTTTCTCCAAAATCACTATATAACAAATTTAGTCCATTTCGAAACTTTGCCGTGTGAAAGCGAACCGCACCAAGAATAAAAAGCAACATTGTAATAATTTGAATCCCTGTTTCGGAACAAAGCAATCGATCTGCAGGTGTGAAAGCACCCTTAATCTTTCGCTCTTTCTCTCTAATAACTGCGTTAGACTGCATTAATACCTGTTAGCCTGCATATCAATTGCTCAAGCCTCTTGTTATTAGCTCCAAAATGACGTTTTGGAATTTGCAATGGAAGGTTTGGGATGAGGTGCATAAAAAAATAGCTAGTTCAACACCCATGAGATTTCAGGACGGAAACATGTCAAATGTCTTGAAACAAATCATCTGAACAATTGATGTGTGATTGTGACTCCAGGCCGTTAAAATTATTAGAGAAATAATGCACTCCCGAAGTGGTTATGTGGCCACGTCGCCTCGCCTATTAATGGAATGAAATGCAATTTGTTTGAATTCTCAAACAAATTAAGAACCTACATTCAATTTTTATTGACTGAAGGCAAGCACTTATTGCGATAGAAAACACTGTAATGGTTTCCAATGATTTAAGAAATATTTTAGTTTGCTTGGGTGGTAATATTAGGCCTATTATATTAATAGGGAAGGGGGGCCCAAAAATTAGTTTTGCCCACGTCACGAAAAGAGGTAAATCTGGCCCTGTGCGTGTAGGTTAAGTACATGCGTCACACAGCGGCTCCGTTCACAGTTATTATTTACATGTGTGGAGCGTCTCAAACTCCATCTCTGCATGTTGTTGTGAGTTTGGGTTTATTATAACGTTCATCTGGGAACGCAACATGCGCCATTTCATCAGATTTGTAAGGTAAATCATTTATAAATCTATGCGAACACAGGAGAATGCATCGCGGTTTCGAAATAAAAGCTCAAACCCTCACTCTTGAGTTTACACGTTTTGATGTCCACATATTCATTTAATTACAGTGGCTATAGCATTTCTGTCCTAAGGAAATTGCCAAGTATTAAAGATTAAGTGGACATTTCAATGAAATGGTGCTTGGTCCATGTTGAACAAGTATTAGTTCACACAGTAATGTGTAAAAACAATTGTCAGGCCGTTGGTGCCCTCTGCAGGCCTTTGTTGTAATGCATAATGTACATTAGCTCCTGTTCAAATGCGGAGTTTTGCACAGCGTGTGTGCGTGAGAGAGAGAGAGAGAGAGAGAGACAGAGACGGGGTCACATCACAGTGGAGTCGGCTGTCTTAACGGTGGCTTGTGTACTGCAAACACATACCAGCTTCATCACTGTGTCTGTCACGTAACTCTGTTCCCCTTTCGGGCTCTGTCTTTACATTTACGTATTTTGAAAGATGAAGCTCGCGGTAAAAACAATTGTCAGGCCGTTGGTGCCCTCTGCAGGCCTTTGTTGTAATGCATAATGTACATTAGCTCTATTGTTTATAATACATTGTATTTTAACAATTTTGTTAAATAAAACCATATGATTTCTTGCTTTTTGATTCTTTATTTTAACTAATTATTATTGCCTCATTGCTATTATATATGTATTTTAAGTAATGCTATTGACTGTTCAAATGCGGAGTTTTGCACAGCGTGTGTGCGTGAGAGAGAGAGAGAGAGAGAGAGAGAGAGACGGGGTCACATCACAGTGGAGTCGGCTGTCTTAACGGTGGCTTGTGTACTGCAAACACATACCAGCTTCATCACTGTGTCTGTCACGTAACTCTGTTCCCCTTTCGGGCTCTGTCTTTACATTTACGTATTTTGAAAGATGAAGCTCGCGATTAACCACTGATTTCTAGTCGTGTCCTCTTTTGGAAGGCCAAACAAAGTAGTTTCACTTTCACAGCGAAACACAGCGTCACATGCGGCAGCCTAGAGTGAGCAGAGACCGGCGGCTAGAGTGAGGAACGGCCGGCGGGCTGAGTGAGAGGAGGCCGGTGAGCTTAAGAACGGCGCAGCCAGTGGATTCGACGAAGGAGCGGCTGGCGGGCTTGCAGCAACCACATGTGACGACCCCGCGCTGGACTCTGCTTCGTCCACAGTGAAAGCCGATCCGGCGAGCCACCGCGCGAAGTTGATGCATTTCCTCAGCGACTAGCACGGATCAGCTCTAGGCATGACGAAGCGGATATCGTCCTATTTTGGAAGGCCAAACAAAGTAGTTTCACTTTTACAATGAAACATAGTGTCTCCACGGCATGGCAGCGGTGGCAACAATACTACAGCGAGAATAAAAGTTACGTCGCCTTTCTTTGCGTGAACATTTGGGGGGCATTATGCAAATCTTCCCACATCGTGACTTAGACATGTGGGGGCATGTTAGAACGAGTTGTTTTAGGTAGGCGTGGTTGACTAAACTTTTGTAAAGATTATCTCTTTGGATTTGAGACTTCAGTCTTTGCAACTTTACAGATCTTATTTTTGCACCAAGAGCTTGTAACACTTCAAAGAGAAAGGAAACATTTAAATCGCATCATATGACCCCTTTAATTAGGTAGCCAGTGCAGAGACTGTAAAATTGGGGTAATATGATCATATTTTCTTGACCTGGCAAGGACTCTAGCTGCTGCATTTTGGACTACCTGTAGCTTGTTTATTGAAGATGCAGGACAACAACCTAGCAGTGCATTACAATAGTCCAGTCTAGAGGGCATGAATGCATGAACTAGCTTTTCTGTATCAGGAACAGGTAACATGTTTCGTAACTTGGCAATGTTTCTAAGATGGAAGAATGCTGTTTTTGTAACATGGGAAATATGATTTTCAAAAGACAAGTTATCATGCGTTGGTGTGGACACTAATATGATTATCGTTAGAGTTATCTTTAGTACTCCTTCTTGGTGTCAACAGGTGTTTAGTGGACCTTATGTCTAAAGTTGTAACTTACACTCAGCTGGTACAACTGGCTCTAGCCTCCTCCAAATGCTGTTTTCATTGACGTTGTTCTCTTCCTGACGTATTAAAATGGGAAAACTTGTTGAATGTAATGTTTACTTTTGAATCCATCTTTCTCCTTAGGCATCGCAACTGAAAGATCAAGGTAACAAGGCGTTGAGCGCAGGAAATGTTGATGAGGCGGTTAGGTGTTACACTGAGGCTCTGACATTAGACCCTTCCAATCATGTCCTCTTCAGCAACCGGTCTGCCGCCTATGCCAAGAAGGGCGATTATGACAATGCCCTGAAAGATGCCTGCCAAACCATAAAGATTAAGCCGAACTGGGGCAAGGTGAGTTGTTATTGCTGTTAGTGTCACTTAGGGTGGGAGATCCTCCCAAAATATTATATCATGATCTTATCTCACAATTACGATTCTCAATCTGAATCGCGATCTTCCCAATTTTGAGATGTACTATTGAGAATATCCAGACTGGAACAAGCCTATGCCTTATCTATTTGAAGAGTTTAAAACACAGCATTGCATTAAACAACAGTGTCCTTTGCAGTTAATGTGCTTTTAATAACTTTTTAAAATAAAGCATTTTCCCACAGTAGACTGCAGTTTGCAACAGTCACATTACATGATTGGACTGATTTGGACATTAAGTTTAGAAGAGGGGAAAGCACACCAATTTAAGGACATAAAAGATTGTAGATCGTAGACGTCTTCAAGATTGATCACAATATAAAATTGTCAGATCGCCCACCCCTAGTGTCGCTCTTTCCCTGATCTCCTTCTGTTGCCATTTCTACTTTAGTTTTAATCTTCAATTTTCATCTTTTATTAAGGGCTACTCAAGAAAAGCAGCTGCTTTGGAGTTTCTTGGGCAACTAGAGGATGCCAAAGCGACCTATCAGGAGGGGATACGCCAAGAGCCGTCCAATCAGCAACTCAAGGAGGGACTTCAGAACATTGACGCACGCTTAGCAGGTGAGGAATGTCTCCTCCTTTTAACCATGATTTTGGAAGAATTTCCACAAAGCAAAACATTTGATACGAAACCAATGGATTTATTCACATCAAGAGTAGAGTGTAATGTTGTATACACTAGTGCTATGTTCAAAATATTGATACAACCATGTATCGTCACAGAGATTTGAGGATACGAGTATCGATACAGCTGGCCCTGTATCGATATTGTGGCACGTGTGCAGCAGTGGACCATGCTTAATTTGTTTAAAAGTTTACAATATTTAAAACTGAGTAGAAAAGTGCGAGGTTTCTAAAAAAGAATGAGTAGAGCATATATATAGGCTACAACGAGGTTTAATCTGGGTGCAGAGGAACACAACTGGGTTGCCTGATATTAAGAGACGTAATCCCCAAAACAGAGTTTCCCACTTGCGCAATACGGAAATATCTGCTAAATGTGCTACTTATCTCAACGTATCTTATGTCAACCACACGCGCTCTATCACCACTGTGGATAAACGCGCTTGCTTTCTGAAAACAGTGGTTAGCTTACAGTTTAGCAATCTCCACTTCAATATTCTATTCTCAGAACAGTGTAATTCATCAAGTGTTCATTTATGACACCGAGAGAGAGAGGCTGTGTATGAATTACCACCGTTTTGCCACGTTTCTCTATTAACAGTAAAGCTGTGGCTTTAATACCTTTAGAAACAATTATGCTACCAGCTCTTAGTAGTGTATCTTATTGTGGCCGCTGTATCGTGACTTTGCTGGTGATACACAGCCCTAGTTACAAAATGGATTTTGGATTTTTGTCTTGTTCAAGGCAAAATATTCACACTCGGTGTGAAGCCTAAGAGCACATATCAGTTTGAAATTAATGTACTTTAAGCCTCTTTGGGTGAAAAATACCTAGTAGTTTTCCTGGTTGCTTGTATCTAGTGGCTATTTTTGTTATGATATGAATTTTTAATATACTGCCATTCCGGTGTATGTCGCTTAACATTTGGAACGCGACGTGGCACGATGGAGTCCCTTTTCACTGTGCTGAGGGCACAGCTGTATTACTAAGCGGGACGGTGAAGATGGACACACCTCTACAATGCGAGTAAATATGCAACTAAATCTTCACTTTGGGCAACTAAATGATGTCTAATATTAGCCTTGGTTGGAGTTGGAGGCTTAGTATAAGTTTATCACGGACATATGTTCACTCACTGAACACACTGACAGAGCGCTTCTGAGTCTCATTCTCTGTCAAGCGATCTGTGCTATTTTTCAGTTCATCTCAATGGATGCGCAGCGCACCTGTATTTGACGTACTGTAAACTCTAGTGTAACAGCGCACACCTCACAGTGAAAGAGACAGCGAGAGAGTCTTACATAACATTGCAGAATTGACACGCTACATGTAAACGATATTCTTTGTTGTATTTTCCTGTCAAAATAACGGAGTTCCTTTTGGAATTCTTCAGCTTTTAAGAATTGCCGGGTTGTCTGGTAGTGGGCGGAACAAATGCGCAATCGGCAGTCTCATTGGCTGGCGCTGACTTATTATCGTCCCTGTTTTGATTTCAGCAAATCAGTTGGAGCGAACACCGACAACGTGATTAATATTCATGATTCCAGCAGGTCATTAATGCTTAGTAGGCATGGGCTGATTAGCGGTTTCAAGGTATACCGCGATTTGAAAATGTCACGGTTTCAAAATCTCTAATATATTCTGTTATACCGTTCCTGCGGTATGTGCTGTTTTTCATGTCTCCTCAAAGACTGAAAGTGTAGGAATCCCTTCAGGTTGAGTGCAGTGTAGAGAGTAACACACCCCTCCCCCTCCTGTTGGTGCAAGCAAGCGGTCGGTCACGTGCAGAGCATGTGAGCGAAGCGGAGCGGTGTGATGCTTCGCTACGTTTTCCGCTCTATGGACGTGCGCTCCGCTCAGTCGCTCTAACCGCACAAGCAAGCGCTCCATTAATATTCCGCTCACCGTGAATCAGATCCCGCTCCGACATAAAATTTCTCTAGTAGGCCTAATTGTTTACTGTTTGTAACGAAATTCTTGGATTATTGCCTAAAATTAAGCATGCCGATAAATAGCAATTATCATGTTTCAGAGCGAAATTCTTACATTCTTCTTAATTTTATTAATTGTAATGTATTAATTAAAATTTATTAAATATATGAATCTAACCTTAGCAAACCTACCTAAAATGCAAAAACTGAAAAAGTGTATTTGATTTTCATTAACTTTATTTCTGTGAAAATATCTGCAGTTGTTGTGCAATAGAACGTTCAAAACAGGCTCATTAAAACACAAACACACACACACACGAGATGAAATGTGTGTAGATCTTTACAAAATACACCTGGATTATAAAGCCTGTGAAAAGCACACGCAAGATAAAATGCACTTAAAGAACGCTTGGTTTATGAACTGACATCAATGAAAGAAACACACTTTCTAGTGTCAAGTTAAAATAGACGATAACTGCGGGGAACTGTGGTCTATTAAAACGTCTCTTGATGTTTACTGGATTTTAGAATTTACTTTAAGAAACATTAGCTTGGACAAAGTGTCAGGCTTCAGCATTCGCTGTGCCCGAAAACACTCGCTCAGCGCTGGAAGAAGCACTGGGGATGCTGGAGATTTTGCGGGAGGGATCCAGTACTGGTTTTCCAAAATCCAAGTGGTGTAGGCTAATATCTTCTGTACTCTGTAGTTCTGTATTTAGGCCTATATACAGCTGTGTGTTAGCTTAGGTCTACAGTTTAACTGAGATTATTTAATAACTACGGAGCTCCGAATATAATTCGAATTAACAATTCGTTTCTACGACGTCAGCAGGTATTATTCTTTTTTAAATTAATGTATTATTATTTATTAATTTTAAGTAATAATGATTTTAATAAGTAATTACGAAATATAATAATTTGTTCCACGATTTAGGCCTACTAAAACTAGGGAACGAACGAATTAACAAACGGTTAATTCTGGGTTGAGCGAGCGGAGCGGAATCTTCAGAAAGGCGCTCTGCGCTCTTAAGGAAATATTACCACTCCGCTCCGCTCACATGCTCTGTTCACGTGTGTGTATGACGGCCGAAGGAGCTTCCTCTGGAATTTACGCGATCGGCAACCGGCTGTTTATTGTTTTATTGCAGCCGATCTCTGTTCTGGACTTGCACAAACTGCGCTGCAATGCATATAATTTTTCAAATGTCATTTGTGAAAATAAGAAGTCTGTAAACGCCCGTTAACGGAGACCAGAGACGCTGAAGACGCACAGAAAAATACTGTAGCAGGCAGATCACTCACTGTTCATGATGCACAAACTATTGGAAGAAAATCCTAAATATTGATTTGGGGGTTTATATGAACGTGTTTCTGAGGGGAACTGACAGTCTTCAGAAACGTTTAGATGGTATTTTCTTTTCATCTCGTATAATTCACATTAAAGCAGTGTTTCAGCGTAGCTCTGCTTTGTTTACTGCGATAATCAAGGAAATGCTTTATCAGCGCCTCCTGCTGTCAGAGAGTGAATCTGCGTCCCATTCAGAGCTTCTGCTGTTTGTTTCTTTCAGGCATGTAGTATAATTTCACAAAGCTGGTCAGAACATTCAGTTTTTGCTTCAAATTGGATTATTAAATCAAATTATATATATGAAATTATATAAATAAATTATATGTATATGAATTATATAACTAAAATTAAATAACTGTTTAAAAAAAATATGCCCGTCTTTATTTTTCTTCTTTTTAGGGCAGCAGTAGCTCTAGCAGCAAATCAACCATCCACATCAAAAGCTGCAAGACAGCCCACATTTCAGAAACAAATCAAAGAAAAAATAAACGCATACTACTGTTCCAAATATTCTGTATGTTGCTCAAAATATATTGTTCAGTTGTTTTTTTTGTTTAGTTTTTTACCCAGACATTTCAAATTAACAAATTTTAGAGCTGTAACAACAATATCGTGAAACCGTGATATTTTTGCTTAAGGTTATCATACCGTCAAAATCTCATACCGGCCAATGCCTAATGCTTAGTGCATTTAATATTGTTATTAGTAGTAGAATTCGTAGTAGTATTGTTATCTTATCAGTATTATTATGTTTAGTTTTAGTTTTTCCTTTTTTTTTTATAGAAGCAATAAATGACAAACAATATCTTAAGCACCAGCACCAGTCCTAAAATCAGTTAAAATGAGAATTTTTGAAGTCAATCTACTGCAGTATTTCCTCTCTCAATCAGTAGAAAATGTGGTTAACACCATGCATGAAAAAAATAAATACCGTCATATACTGTGAAACCAAGACAATTTTGAAAAATACTGTTATATACATTTTTGTTCATACCACCCAGCATTTCTTGTACCTTTTTCTTAAAATTAAAAGATTATTTGTAGTGTCAGTGGAGGAACATGGTGAGAAACTGAAAGATTTAATGTGATAACTGATGATTTCATGTTCTTTTCAGAGCGAAAGATGATGAACCCATTTTCCATTCCCAACTTGTATGAAAAGCTGGAGGGTGACCATCGAACCAGAGCGCTCCTGTCTGACCCCAGCTACAGGGAGCTGCTGGAGCAGCTCAGGAACAAGCCCTCAGAGCTTGGCACGTATGTGTTCTGTATGCCTTCTGCCTTTCGGTTTCTATTTGTGTCTTTCTTTGCATAATGTACAGTCGGCTTGTCATTATCACATAATAATCCGTGACACTACGCAATGGTCTCTTGTATAGTGGTTTGCTGATATTTGGCATTTCTTAGTGGTGTCAACCAATAACTATCTGACTTTTTTGGCAGCACTGAGAATGCAGTGCCCGAGCACAGATGCACAGAAGCTTCTATTTTCTTCAGAAGTTTACAGTCTTTGTTAAATCCCTCTTTAAAAAAAAAAAAAAAAAAAACTATAATATGTAGGGATGGACCAATACCACTTTTTCAGAAGAAGCTCAATACCGATACTTATTATTTTTGGTACTTGCCTATACAGAGTACACCAGTACCTGTATTTTCATGCCAATTTAAAAAAAAAAAATTAAATACAGGGTACAGAAACTAAAAGATTATGAATAATGTTAGTTAGCTGGTTACTTTCACTGTTCATTTTCTCTGTCGTATTTCATCTTTAATTTTAAAAGTACATCAGAGCTGCTCCATTGTAGCGGCTCAGCACTGTAATCACAAGACAATTTCTTTTAACAATGCAGGAAGGTTATACATAAATCTAATTAGGGGTGGGCGATATAGCCTCAATTATATCACGATATTTCAAGAATATTTGTGATAACGATATTTATGACGATATAGGGGAATAAAAACATGGACCGTTTTATTGATTACAGCTGGCAGGCAGCAGCATTTGTTAGTGCAAACAAAATGAAGGGCATTTTCCTTTTCCAATGAGCTACTGTCATGGCAGACTACCTCATTTGAAGTGTAAATCTATTGTCATAAGGTGGCAGCAGCAGCTGTGTGTTCGACTTGAAGCAGATCAATCGGTGTATGACATCAAAATACCGCGAGAGTGACTTACCCCTTATTTACACTGCACGCGTCTGTGGCGCGTTACGGCTTCGACGCGGCCACTCTAGTCAATGCTTGTGTTTACACCAGTGGAGCCGTGGCACATTTCAGAATTTTCTCTTTGCGCTGCTTCGCTAAAGATATGCGCCTCGGCTATTTTTGAAGGTAAGAGTGTGCACTCGAATATGCTCTGGAACCGCTCTCTTTGTCATACCGACTTTGATGTCATACACCGATCAGTCTGCGCAGCGCTGCTTCAAGTCGAACACACCTAATGGGTTTGTGGTGGTGGTATTGTTGTTGTGCGTGCTAGGGAACGTATATCCACCATATGTCATCGCATCATTTATATCGCGATATGACACTTTTTTTTTAATCATGTAAAAATTTATACCAATATTATCGTGGACTGTATGATGTGGCACACCCCTAAATTTAATAACAGCGATTAACATATTTTCTGAAATATAAGTCATGTTGTTTATCATCTGAAATGTGATGTGACTTCCAAAGCGACTCATATAATGCAATTAACATAAAGCAAGCAAAACATGCGCAACACGCATGCACATTTGTATTGGTGCAGAATGAGAAAGACGCATAAGCCTAGCGCATTTCACATAGGCTGCTAGTTTCACTTTCGCGTTAAAGAAAGTTGTGTATGCTTGCCGTTTAAAATAAATGTTGTTTATATTGAATGCCCCTATATTTTTTGTTTTTTATATTTATGATTTAGGTTTAATCCAAATGATGTATATGCTAAGTGATTCATTCATCAGAAATGCGCATGCTCTCTCTATCTCTCGCTCGCTCTCCCCCTCTGTCTCCTTACCGTCAAGTAACTTAAGTAATTTGTGCATTGTTTTCCTTGCTTTTGACATATCCAACCAAACTATAAACCTTCCAGTGATGTCTGTGAGAAAGGGATGTTTGCTCGACAAGCTTGCGCATCTTTGCCGCCACACGCTCAAACCACTCAGCATGCTTTGCTTTTCAGCTCATGCACATCAGCTATACAGGCGTGAATATTGAATGTTTAACATTATATTAATTACATGTACTTCATAGTAGGGCTGGGACAATAAATTGATGCATCACGAATCGAGAAATGATTCTGCATAGATTTTGAGATTTTCCAAAGGCATCGCAATTCTCTCTTGAATCGATTCTGAGCTTAGTTTTTAACAGCAGATGGCACTGCGTGCTTTAGAAATAGACGAATTCTGCTTGCTTCCAGTTCCTTTCACACGCACCATTTGAACCTAAAATAATCCAAGTTTGAAGCGAATTACAAGGTTGTTCACAGTGGGCTGTGTTTACATTGATCTTGCATCATAAAAGCTGATGTGCAAGTACATTTAACCAACTTATGGTGCTCTTCCACTGCATGGTACGGCTCGGTACTGTTCACTTTTGGGGGGTTTTCCACTGGGTACAGTACCTGGTACTTTTTTTAGTACCACCTCGGTTGGGGTTCCAAGTGAACCGTACCATTACTGTAAGGTCCACGTAAGACCATTGTACCACTTGCCCTGAAACTATTCAAATGAAACCAAACATGACTGTAAATCTTATTTGCATTCATTTAGAACATTATATTCTTGACCAGTTTGAGTGAATCCAGTGGAGGGAGGAGATGAAAGGCACAGATGCATGTGTGAGAGAGACGTTTCCCGCACCACCCCTCTGTGGGGTGTCCTGAAGATGCCAGTGCATTGTTTGTTTCTCAGGAGATCAAAGTATTTTAGTTTCTTTTATCCTTACAATTACCAAAACGTGACGTGATCCTGCTGATCACGGATTGGCCGGAGAGAATCGTCTCTACCTGCGTCACTGAACTTTCGACACCAACACAAAAGAACCGCTAGATTTAAATCAGCAAGGCCAGCGAAGCATTGAACGCAACTGGTTTTGAACGAGCGCACCTTTTTTTTAACAACCAAAAAGTTGTGTTGTCTGTTGCGGAAGAACAGACGTTCCTCTCGTTGATAGCAGAGGAGCGATCCAGCGAGAGCTTGATGGGGCGACGCAGAATGAAAAAGGTTTTTTTTTTTAGGAGTCGTGGTAGTAGAGGCGGCGCAACTATAACGACATGTGAATAATCCCGCCCACTCTAAAGCGGTACTGAACTGCAGTGGAAACGCAAACCGTGCCGAGTAGTACCGTGCCGTGCGGAGCCGAGTCGTACCACGCAGTGGAAAAGTGCCATTCCATTACTCTTCTTTGTGAGCATTTGAGTGCGCGATCAAAAACTAGCCTAGTAGAGCGCCATCTGCTGTTAAAAACTAAACTCAGAATCGATTCGAGAGAGAATCATGATGCATTCCGATAATCTCAGAATTGATCCGCAAAATGAGATGCATCGATTTATTGTCTCAGCCCTACTTCATCGATATCCTGAATCTCTAATAACTCTATTCTGCTCTGTTCTGTTGTCAGTGTTTTATTTGTCTGGATGCAGCATTGTTCACACACTGTGTGGTATTGGCTTTTGGTATCAGGGCATTTTAATGAGTACAAATAGGAGAACAGGAGCCCAGTATTTTACAGGCTTATATTTTTTATATATTTTAATGTCAATTTATTTTTTATATAATTTATCTAATTTAGTAAACATTTACTAGTCATTTACTATCTTTAAATAGTGTCATATCATATTTATCAGTTTTATATCGGCCACCTTCCTAAAATATCAGCATCAGCAATGAAAAAAATCTGCATTTGTTAACCACTGCTCTTATGTCACACTAAACTTTTATAATGACAGTCTGACTGTACAGTAGAGCCCTACAGTACCCCTACAGCCC
>NW_015506087.1:272102-272333 GCF_001515645.1 Sinocyclocheilus grahami | reverse complement strand
CAGCTTGTACTACGGTTTCAGCCATTAAAATAGTGCAGTTGTATCAATAAAATAGTTTAATCGCTCAAGAGCTACATTATCTTTCTTAACAAGGAGCTGGTAACATCATCGTTTCTAGAGAAATTAAAGCCACAGCTTCACTGTTAATAGAAAAACGCGGTATTCATAGGTGTATTCATACATACACAGCCTCTATCTGTCTCTCTCTCTCTCTCTCTCTCTCTCTCTCTC
>NW_015506087.1:268977-271591 GCF_001515645.1 Sinocyclocheilus grahami | reverse complement strand
TCTCTCTCTCTCTCTCTCTCTCTCTCTCTCTCTCTCTCTCTCTCTCTCTCTCGTGTAAATAAACGCTTGAATTACACTTTTCTGAGAATAGAATATTGAAGTGGAGATCGCTAAACTACAAGCTTACCGGTGTCTTCAGAAAGCAAGCGTGTTTATCCTCAGTGGAGAGAGAGCACGCGTGCACATGGTTGCCAGGTTAAAGATAAGATGAGTAGCACACTTAGCAATTATTTCCGTATTGCGCAAGTGGGAAGCTCTGTTTCGGGGATTACGTCTCTTTATATCAGGCAACCCCAATCGTGTTCCTCTGCGGCCAGATTAAACCTTGCTGTAGCCTATATATTATGCTCTATTAATTATTTTTTTAGAAACCTTACACTTTTCGACTTCATTTTAAACTGTGCTCTCGTATTAAAATTAAGTGCTGCACACGTGCCACAATATCGATACAGGGCCAGCTGTATCGATACTCCTATCATCAAATCTCTGTGATGATACATTGTATCGATGTATCGAACACAGCACTAGTAAATAATTCAAACATCTCCTTACTATTTCCACCTGACACATTTATGGTAATTACTTTTGCCAGTGCTTTGTGGCAAGCTTAAGCCTATTGCATGCATTTGAACGCAGAATTGTTCAGCTGCGCTGACGACACGCACCATACTTGCTGCTGCTGGTGGGACAATAAACACTGTCGAGCCGTTCTTGACATTCGCGGTAGCACGGTCTCTTGTTGTTTCCACCAGCGTGGCAATTTTTTTTCATAATTAATTGATGGATGTCTAAAATATAAAAATAAGGAGAAGCCTAAAATTGGCCCGAAGCCCGGCCCGAGGGGAGTAAAAAAGTCGGGGCCCGTCATTCCCGTGCTGAAATGCAGGGCTCTACTGTACAGGGTCCTGCTTGCACTCTATATCGATTGACAATGGACCTAATTGAATTTTGTGAAATTATGTAAGATGAGATCACTGAGTGACACAATTCACTGCAGTTATGTAGCAGAGACATTGCTTGGGCTGCAGTCAGTTATAGAGTTTGATATATCTCTGATTTCCCGCACGTATTAAGCAGCACAACTGTTCAACATTTGATGAACATTATTTTAAACATGCTCTTTCTTGAGCACCAAATATGTATGTTAAAATTCAGTTTTGTCATCTCAGGATAAATTACATTTTAAAATGTATTCAAATAGAAAATGTTCATTAAAGAGCAATAATATTGCACAATGCACAAATGTCTTTTGGCCTTCCAGTTAAATGAGTCAAGATGTTGTTAAAAATCATAGTTAATGTTGCCTGGTTGAAACCGGGTTCCTGCGGATCCTTAAAAAAAATCTTACATTTAGTTGTTTCAAATTTAAGGACATAAGTCTTAAATTGTACAAGAAAGCCTTAATTATGATTTCAAGAGGTCTTACATTTTGGGACGGAAAGACCAGAATTGTGATATGGCTTGATGTGATGGTTATACTTCAAAAAGTTATGATTTCATTAAATAAACAGGAGCGCTGCAAGTTTCAAAGTCTGGTGCTGCTTTGTGTACTGCCGTTACCAGGGAAACAGTTATAATTGTCATTCTGAAAGCGCCACCTGCTGGCAGAAAATGAATGTGCATTATTAATAAGACTGTTGTTTTTGTTTAGACAAAGTAACTTTCAAGAAAAGTCTGTTCACTCCGTGGCCATATTTGCAATGCCTCTGGGCAGCTCATTCAAAACCAAGTCCTATTTAAATGAATTGGGGAATCCTGAAATCTCAAAAACTGCCCTGTGAACTCGCAATTAAATTACACATTTCAAATCAGCAACAAAATCTGAAATGAACTGTCCCATGAATGTTGTTTATAATGCTCAAATAGCATTAAGAAAGCTTATTTTTCAGGCCAGACCAGCCAATGCGCATGTGCCGTTATAATGCAATTATCAGGTTTCTAAGGGAACTGGAGCTTCTAACGGCCACTGCAGTGACACAATCACTTTACCAATCAGCGATTGGCTCTTTCATCTAGAAGGTGGGACTATTCCACCATATTGCGCATTGCAGTTTCTCCCATTCACAAGTATAGGAGTGAACCTTCTTTGTATTTCTATAGTCTTTGGTTCAGACCAATGCGAAAATCGACCCATGTTTTTACCCTGCAAACACGTAAAGTTGTAAATGTGAACTGGTGGATTGATAAAAAAGATGATGCATTATAAAAATCTAAACAGTAAAATTTAATTATTATTTTTTTTTATATAATAATTTATTGATAATTGTTTAAATTAATAATGATTATTTTGACTCCTTTTCTTAAAAATGGCTTAAAGCCTGAAATGTTAAGTGTATCGTTTTATAAAACTTTGTTTTTGTGAAAACTTGTATCTGAACTGTAAATCATGTGTTTACAGTCATTTTACAGTTTAATATGTTACTATAGACATTGCCCTACCCTTTTCATATGGTATTCATTTTATTTGTGCAAGTCTTAAATGTCTTAAGTCTTAAATTTGAGCTTAAAAATCCTGCAGAAACTAGGGCTGTCACGGTGAGGGAATTTCTCTTGCGGTAATTTTGAGTGGCTCAATATTATCGTATGCGGTATTATCGCCATATATATATATATA
>NW_015506087.1:214221-268928 GCF_001515645.1 Sinocyclocheilus grahami | reverse complement strand
ACACACACACACACACACACACACACATATAATTTGTGTGTGTATGTGTTACGATATAACTAACAAGGTCATATTCAGAAGACAATGAAATCGAAACTAAATAGCATTGAAACAGGAAGTGAAGTAAACCGCATGACAAAATAACGGTCCACGTAACCGAACATAAACTTGACCATAAGATTGTTAGGCTATCGTTAGCCTATATGTATAACAGTTAGCCTAGTTGTAATCTTATTTTCTAATCTGACTGGACAAGAGACTTTCTATCGATATTTCCACCTGTGTGGGTTCTAGATGGGCTGTCAGTCAGTGCAATTACAGTGTTGTGCCACAAGGTGGTGGAAAGGGACTGTCATTCAACTACACGTTCAAAAACACTGATTCATTCATTCAAAGAGACGTAATGAAACCTGCTGTTGAAATCATTTTAACTTTGAGCGCCACTTTAGAAGGCTCAGCTGGTCAGTGTCAGTGCGAAGACAGAGATTTCGCTTTCCTTGTACATGACAACCTATTTTCACAAATATATATGACTCGGCCTGGAGGATAAACGCAAGTAATCGCGCATTCTCAGTTGATCTCTCTCTCATTCACCGTCTGTTTAGGCTTGGTAAGTGCAAATCTACGGAGCCTCTGTACAAATCAGCATGGTACACATTATGTTATCATTACTAACTTGTTTAATATTCAGTCCACATGCATGAAGTGTAAAACGATAAGTCGCGGTTGCTGCGGTTCTTGCATTCCTCTGCGGTTTGCTCGTCAATAGCACGATATTGCAGTTATCGCGACAGCCCTAGCAGAAACCCTGTGAAATGGAAGGTCATATAGAACACGTTGCAATATTAATGCAAGATCCCACATGGTGTCCTTTTGTACTGCACATTTTGGCAAATAAAGTAGTTTATCTGATGTTAAGAGTGTATATAGAAGGTTTATATAAATTCCCCCGGAATTTTGGGTTATTAATTTTGGGTCACCCCCCAAAACTTTTTTTTTTTTTCAGTTTAAATTTTTCTGGACTTTTTTTTTTTTTTTTTTTTATGGTTAAATTACATTTTATTAATAAAAAAGCATGTCTAATTAATTAAAATCATGACACTTAAAGCAGTTTAACAAAAAATTACATGTTTGGGGCTGTTTTTTCCAACCTTATGTTTTATTGTTACCAAATTCTGTGTTTTAGCATGTCTAATTATTTGAAAGCGTAAAAACAAGTTTCATTTATTCTTACAATAGCCTTTTTTTCCCTCAGAAATTCTGTTTTTAAGGCATAAAACATTCAATTAATTTATCTTTTAAATTAGAATTTGTGACTGCTGCACCTCATGTTCATAAACTTTCATAACTGGTAAGTGTTTTTTCTTTTGCCTTGTGAACTGACCGAGCCTTAATGATTCTGTTTCTTTACATGTATTTGCTTACTGACCATTGCATGCAATCGTGAAATACAGCATTTTTAAAAATTAGCTATTCGTTGTGAGGAAAAAAAAAAGATTTCGGGTCTGGTTCGGGCTCTTAATTTAACCGAGCTGTGAAGCTCGGGTCGGGTCAGACGATCTCGGGTACGGGCCGGGTTCGGGCTTCACTTTAAAGCCCGTGCAGACCTCTAGTGTGACCTGCCAATACCGATTTTTGCAGATTCCGATTTTCTTTCTAAGAACTATAATTGACAGCATATACAAACAAAAATCTATGCAAATTTCAATGCAAAATTATTTACATAATAAAAGAAATGATTAAACATTAAAATTTCCCCCAATCTGGACTAAGTTGCAGATTTTCTCTCACTTAACTCTCAAAATAAAGTGCTCTGTGACTGGAGAGAGGAAGAAATAGTTAACTTAAAATGAGTTGAGCTGTATGTAACAAAACAGATGTAATTTCCCACTATGTTTATAAATGGTAATTTTTTTTCCCCTAACCTAATTAAATGTCATCTTTCACATCAAATTCTTACTTTGTTTCAATTAATTCAGTTAGAATAAGAAACTGTAGAGTTGTTACCATTCAAATTAAATTAGTATTAACAAACCTCTAGCTTTCCACTGCTGAGGAAACGGAAGCTGCATCTGAAGTGGCATTATATGCATTTGCACAGACAGTTTGATGAAGCTGAGGTGCCATAAATGAATTTACGCTGCAAAATTTCAAATGCATGAATAATTTTATAAGATTAATGTTTTACATATTTTTTAAACATACAAATAAATGTTGAAAAAATGCAATGATGCTTTTAAATATGACCACCAGTAGGTGGCGGCAAATGTCTGTTTTAATAAGTGAGTCATTTATTCATTCATTCAACCAATTCATTCAAACGGCTGATTCATTCAGAAACCAGGCAAGTGACTGTCCTTATGAATGGGCCACTGAATTATTGACTCACTCGATTTGTTCAAAAACGTGGATTCCTTCAGTAACGAAACACCGCTGTGTGTTGCTCGGAGACACAAAACCGTTCTGCTGTGGCTTTGATCGAAACTATTTTCGTCAGCAAAATTGTGCAAAAACGGTCAATATTTTGCCTAAAATCTAAGTCACTTAATTTTAACTTGTTTATTGAAATACTATTGTATAAAATCGGTGTCACATTGCAGTCGTGTTGATATTCGGGGAAACGTAATGTTGCTTACTGAAATCATATTTTGTAAATATCTTTTTTCCTTTTACCGCAGTATGCATCTATAAATTTCTGTGAGTTATTTTGTGTGAGCTGTCTCTCTCACACACTCACTCACATCTGGCACGACATAAATACATTTATCAGTCACCGTTTACACTGAATGTAATTAAAATTAGAATCTTTCTCATGCGAAAAGACATGTTTACACGTGACTGTGAGCGTGCGCGGCTGTGACGTCATTGCCGGCACCGCAGGCAATAAAAGGATCGGCTCTGAATCGGCAAGACGTGAGACTGACCCTGCCGGTCACCAATCCTTCTGTTTATTCAGCAACAGCTATAGGGATTTCCTGGATTTCTTCTGTTTTTTTTTTTGTTTGTTTGTTTTTTTTTTTTTTTTTTTTTTTTTTTTTTTTTTTTTTATATATTTGAAAATGAAATATGAAGTAATTTATATGTTTAAAAGAGTTTCAGCACGAGAGCGCCCTCTGGCCTTCTGATGAAGATTTACTACTGATCACAGAACCTGCTTCCCTGACAAGATGCGCATGCAATTAGGCTAAAGCTGCTATTGTGATTTAATTTTAAATTAATTGTGCAGCCCTAAGTAATCTGCTTTTTTTGGGGGGATCTGTAGAAAACTGCAGGACCCTCGTGTGATGACCACTCTCTCAGTGCTGCTGGGGCTGGATCTAGCTGGCATGGATGAAGAGGAAGAACCGACTCCACCCCCACCCCCTAAACCCAAAGAGACAGCTCCACCTCCTCCCAAAGAGGAAGACCTGCCAGAAAACAAGAGAATGGTACTCTGTCAAAGCAAATTTGGTTTGGTGTAGCTATTCTCTACATGTACCCTATTTTCCATACAAGTCACACCTGTGTGAGTCGCTTTGGGTCAAAGTTGCTTTGTTACAAGAAAAAAATAAGTTGTGTGATGCATGTTATTACATTCAGATAGCGTACATTCTCAGTAAATAAAACATTCATAGATATTATAGTGCCATTAATTATAAACAACATATGAGTTTATAAAGGCTAAACCTTTAAACAAATTTGTTTAAAGTGAAACTGAAACCGGCGTTGGACTCCCATAACTCTTTCGGCACAAATCCAAATGTTTAAATATTCAAGGTGTAGCCGAACATTTGGTTGCTAAACTAGTATTTATCATGTTAACAAGGCTTTGAACTTCTTTCGTGTCCCAGTATCCATGTAAAACCGCATCCTTCACATGCTTAGAATAACACACTGGCGATACAGTGGTCATGCGCTCCGACACATCCCTATATGCAACAGACAATTTAAACTGAGTTGTTTGAATTGTCTGTGTTTAGTTGACTGCATTTTAAATTTATGTTGAATATGCTGCAATGCCAAGTTAGCAATGGTGTCTGTCCTAATTTTGATAATTTTTCTAGGCCTTGAAGGAGAAGGAACTGGGAAATGCAGCATATAAGAAGAAAGATTTTGCTACTGCACTGAAGCACTATGAAGAAGCTCTAAAGCACGATCCCACCAACATGACCTATCTGTCAAACCAAGCAGGTAAGCATGCTCTTTAATTGCACACTCAAATACGGCAGCACATGCTGTAGCCTGTATCATTTCATACTAAAGTGCGAATTAAAACGAGCATGCGTGTCAGGTCCGCATCGGTGCAGCAACGGCAGCCCTTAAAGTAGTAGCAGACAAATAACCTAATAGCCCAGCTGCTGTGATATCTGTTAATCAAAGAACAAAAGAAAAAAGAGGTCATCAATATCTTTGTAGCTTTAAGGATTCATCTATATTTAATTTAGATTAAGTTATTTTTGACAACTTCAATTTCAATTATTCAATTTCTGTGTATTTCCTACTTGCTGAAGGGCACAGGTAAATATGTTATGCGAACTAGGAAAACCCACCACATGGTGAAATTTTTTTAGGTTTTGATACCATATGAAAACTGGGTTTAAACTGTTTTTATTTTGTCCATAGTTTGAACGTAACAAAAGTTATGGCTGTCTGAAGTTGGCTGATAGCTATTATTTTCAGAAATGGAATGTTGAGAAAAACGGGTTTAAATAGAGACTGATTCACTTCATGGGTTTTACGAGATCTGTCTGTCAGGAGCGCTATACTTCATTACACAAACAGACTAATATTACCCTGAAGAGGACAGTTTTCCGTTGTTTATCATGGGCATAGTCTCTGAATTTTTGATCACCCCTTGTATGTTTAGATGGCACTAATAGTGTACCTTGTAGTTTACATTTAGAAAAGCAAGCACAGCGCAACTGTTCACGCACCTGTGCATATAACAGACTGTCATCAGACTCCACCTCTTTAGTAACTTCATCAAGGTCTAATAAATGTTCAAATTGATAGATCTCAATTATACTGTAATGTTAGTATAGTCAACATTACATATAGTCAGTGGATAAATATTAGGAAAAAAAGAACAATTTCCTAGAGACATCAGTAGTATTGGTAGTAGTGGCAATGTTTACATGCACAACTTTTGTTTCAATTGGATTGAATTCATTCAGATTGATGAATCTGAATGTAGTGTTTACATAAACATTTAAAGCAACCTGATCACTTTATTTAGAGTTCATGTCACAAGCTTCAAATCAATTGATTTTTTTTACATGCGCACACTGCAAGCATATAGAAAGTTTCCTGCTGTTTGAGCATAATAACCATTCTCCTACACTGTTTCTTTATTTGTTTTAAACAGCAGAATTAATATTTATCCATTTCTGGCCATAACTTGGTGAAAATGAGTATATAAACTGCTGTGTCATGCTGCTCATATTTATTACGCAGTAAAAATGCCCTTCCCCGCATGCAAAACCAGTCATCTGTGGATGAGAATCCGAAACAAGGACTGGTGGGATGTTGTCCTACTCCACTTCATAGTTGCCAAGTGAAAGGAGAGTTTTATAATGACAGGACACGCATTTATACAATGCTTTATTCAAAAGGAAGAACTGCTCGTTCCACGCGTCATATGTCATTACGCTATTTCTGCATCATTGCACATGCGCAGTCATTTCAGTTTCGGTTTTCAATCCGATCAAGCATTTACATGCGCTCTCAATCATATTAGAAAAGGAATAAACCACCTCTTTCAATCCAGTTGAAATTTCTTTTGGATCGATTAAGGTGTTTACGTGAAGGCTTTTCAGTCCGAATTACAAATGGATTATTTGGTTGTGTGTAAACGTAGCCAGTGATACTCACCTTCAGTCATTAAAAAGATTCCATTAAACAAATGTTAAAGATATACTGTCTTTATGATGTTTCTACATTAATTTGAAGATTAAATGTGAAATTATTGCAATATAAATGTATATTTAAAAACTTGAATGTTAGGTGGGATTAGTTACGATTAATTTGAGAAAATTGTGCAATAAAATTATTTTATTTTTTTATCGATTGACTGCATTTTGGATGATTCACAGAATGCTATTATAATGTTGCTGTCATATCCTAGGCTTACTCTGGTGTGATCAGTCACTTATGAGAAAACATTGGTATAATTGTTTTAATGTGTATTGTACTGAAATAAAGTTGAATAAATGAATGTATTACTATTTAGATTGAATTTCCAGTTAGTAATTTTAGTGCTTCAATTTAATTCCATTTCAGTTGCAAAGTTTATTTAATTTCGTTTTTCATCAAATATTCATATTTTATTTAATCTCAGCTTCATTTAAATGAATAGCAATGGAATGGAATGCAAATACACATTCTGTGTGAACAACCATTTAACCACTTATTTGACAACAGTGCATGCATAGCAGCAAAATAATCTTGTGTACGCCCCCTTATGGTGTTTGTTAGTCTTTGACCTTCCACTTAGCTTTTGTTCAAGTGTGAAGATAAAAGGTTTGGTGAGGAGTTTTAATAAAGTCTTATGTAGGATATAACTACCTTAACTACTCTCACAAACCCACAACTACTACAAGTGAATACTTCTAATTAAGTGTGTCTGTTTTCTCTCTCAGCTGTGCATTTTGAAAAGGGGGAGTTTGATAAGTGCAGAGAGCTTTGTGAGAAAGCCATTGAGGTGGGCAGAGAGAACCGGGAGGATTACAGACAGATTGCCAAGTAAATTTTCTGTACCAGAACAAAACTGAAAAGTAAGAGTTAATGTATTTATGGTACCTCTATAATGATTTATTTGTCTCTGTTTGGTTGCAGGGCATACGCCAGGATTGGTAACTCCTATTATAAGCAGGAGAAGTACAAAGGGGCAGTCCAGTTTTTTAATAAGAGTCTGACAGAACATCGCACACCTGAAGTCCTCAAGAAATGCCAGCAGGTCATTGAGATTTTTGGTGAAAGATTCACACCAATATACCCTAGTATATCTCTCTTTTTTTCTGTTAAACTTTGGTGTCCTGGTCATATTTCACCTGAAAATGAAAGTAATTAAGAAGTTTATTTAGCTTTTAAAAAATTGTCACGAGGATTTTTTTAAAGAAAAATACTGTTCCATTTATAAAAATAAAAAAAAACGAATTTTAGCATTAAGTAGTGTGAATTGAGACATAAAACTAAAAATATCTATACTCAAAACTTTTGTTGATGGGAAGCTATTTCTTCCTGCTCTTTACAGGCGGAAAAGATTTTAAAGGAACAGGAGAAGCATGCCTACATCAATCCAGATTTGGCACTGGAAGAAAAAAACAAGGGCAACGATGCCTTCCAGAAGGGTGTGTATATGAACCAAATCAACACTGCTGTAACGTTCTGATTTAAAATTTGTTTTCAAATAATTTAGATTGCAATTTCATTTGTTCTGTTGCTGTGTGATATGTAGGTGACTATCCTTTGGCCATGAAACATTACTCAGAGGCTATCAAGAGAAACCCTTATGATGCAAAACTCTTCAGCAACCGAGCTGCCTGCTACACCAAACTACTGGAATTCCAGCTGGCCCTCAAGGTACAATCATGCAAACAAACACACAGATTGTTTGAAGCACTTATAGTGGGCTAGATCATGTTCATGTTGTGAGTTTGTCTCACATGTTATTTAAGGTGAGTATGAAAGTATCGGATGACTCCATCCTTTTTCCTCGGGGCACCAGCTATGGAATTTTAGGTAACACTTTACATTAGGGAACACATTCACAATTTACTAAGACTTTTCTCTTGATAAACTCCTAATTTGCTGCTTATTGATAATAAGTAAGGTAGTTGTTAGTAGTAGTTCTGCTTAGGTATTGGGTTGGGTTAGAAGGTCGTTCAGAATAAGGCATTCATATGTGCTTTATAAGTACTAATAAACAGCCAATATGCTAGTAATATGCATGCTAATAAGCAGCTAGTTAAAGGGATAGTTCACCCAAAAATTCTGTCATTAATTACTTACTCTCATGTAGTTCCAAACCCGTAAGACCTCAGTTCATCTTCGGAACACAAATTAAGATATTTTTGATGGAATCTGACAGCTCTCTGACCCTTCCATAGACAGCAAGGGTCCTTACACGATCAAAGTCCAGAAACGTAGCAAGGAGAACGGTAAAATAATCCATGTGACATCAAGGGTTCAACCGTAATGTTACAAAGCTACGTAACGAAAAGTATTCTCGTAGCTTCGTAAAATTACTGTTGAACCCCTGATGTCACATGAATTATTTTATCGATCTCCTTGCTACGTCAAAATGCATCAAAAATAGCTTAATTTGTGTTCTGAAGATGACCGGAGGTCTTGTGGGTTTGGAACAACATGAGGATGAGTAATTAATGACAGAATTTTCATTTTTGGGTAAACTAACCCTTTAATAGTGAATAGTGTTCTCTAATCTAAAGTGTTACCTGATTTTTTCCTGTACTGTAAATCTAGGAGGATTGACAAATAAATAAAGTATGTATATTGGAGAGAGTTTTTCAGCAGACTAATCTGAAGGATTCGTGACACATTGGTGACTTGTAGAGCTACTTGCTGTATTAACACAAGAAAGACACAGGTGGTCAGTTAAATAACACTATGTAATGAATACAATGAATGGATAAATTAAGTGCATAAGACCCCCCCCCCCCACCGCTCCCTTGTGACTCTAGCCTTTATATCTGTCAATGTCTGATCTGTACTATTCTATGTTCTATTGCACAACTATCATTGGCTTTAGAAAAAAAAAATGGACATCTTCTGATTATAATAGTCTAAACTTGAGCATGTTGAATTTGTTCAAGAGACAGTGTTGTTATTGCTGTAGTTGTTGTGATTCAAAGGGGAGGAATTTATAGATGCAACTTCTCAGAGCATCATCACATTAACACTTTCTGAGAAATTTAAGAGCATTAACAATTAACAGCACAATAACTGGGAAAAAACTGATTCTACTTTGTCACTACTTGACTAGTTGGTTGACCTATTTACCATCCTGTCCGGTCACTGTTAACCATCACCTCTTGGTCTGTTTATCAGGACTGTGAGGAGTGCATCAAACTGGACCCAAACTTCAGTAAGTGCTATACATTTTGTTTTCTCAGCTTCCATGTGAGTGTGAGAGAGATATACAGTGGGTACGGAAAGTATTCAGACCCCCTTAAATTTTTCACTCTTTGTTAATCAAACAAATTTAAATATTAGTAAAAGATAACACAAGTGAACATGTAGTTTTTAAATGAAGGTTTTTATGATTAAGGGAAAATAAAATCCAAAACGACATGGCCCTAGCCTTTGTTATTTTTGCTCAGCAGCGGTTTTCGTCTTGGAACTCTACCATGCAGACCATTTTTGGCCAGTCTCTTTCTTATGGTGGCGTCATGAACACTGACCTTAACTGAGGCAAGTGATTTGCCTCAGTTAAGGTCTTTTGTGACCTCTTGGATGAGTCGTCGCTATGCTCTTGGGGTAATTTTGGTCGGCCGGCCCCTCCTGGGAAGGTTCTCCACTGTTCCATGTTTTTGCCATTTGTGAATAATGGCTCTCACTGTGGTTCGCTGGAGTCCCAAAGCTTTAGAAATGGCTTTATAACCTTTTCCAGACTGATAGATCTCAATTACTTTCTTTCTCATTTGTTTCTGAATTTCTTTGGATCTCGGCATGATGTCTAGCTTTGAGGATCTTTTGGTCTACTTTGTCAGGCAGATCCTATTTAAGAGATTTCTTCATTGTGAACAGGTGTGGCAGTAATCAGGCCTGGGTGTGGCTAGAGAAATTGAACTCGGGTGTGATAAACCACAGTTTTAACTGGGGGGCAAACACTTCTTCACACAGAGCCATGTAGTTTTTATTTTGTTTTCCCTTAATAATAAAAACCTTAATTTAAAAACTGCATGTTGTGTTCACTTGTTATCTTTGACTAATATTTAAATTTGTTTGATGATCTGAAACATTAAAGTGTGACAAACACGCAAAAAAATAAGAAATCAGGAAGGGGGCCAACACTTTCACACCACTGTGTGTGTGTGTGTGTATATATATATTTGCACCTTATAACTATCCACTCACTTTTAGTTAAGGGTTACACACGCAAGGGAGCAGCACTGGAGGCTATGAAGGATTTCTCTAAAGCAATGGATGTGTACCAGAAAGCTCTCGAGCTTGACTCCAACTCAAAGGTATACATGACCTGCTCCGTTATCTCTGAGTTTGAGGAGGATTGTGCTGGTGATGATGGCCTGACATATTAACATTTATATTTATCTATTCCTCTTTCACTGCAGGAGGCCACAGAGGGTCTGCAACGCTGTATGGTGAGCCAAGCAATGCGTAACGACAGCCCAGAGGAAGTGAAACGGAGGGCTATGGCCGACCCAGAGGTGCAGCAGATCATGAGTGATCCTGCCATGCGCATGATCTTAGAGCAGATGCAGAAAGACCCACAGGCCCTCAGCGAGTAAGAAACCATTCAAGTATTATTTTCAGTATTTTGCAGTGGTTCTGGGCTTCCCCAGTGCACTGGATGTTTCCATTATCTAGTACTCTTGATTCAACTAATATTGTCTCTGCATGAACTGAGCTGGGGGTGTAGATTAGTGAGATACAAAGTCATAGTCACAGTAGACTTTAAGCACTGCAACTGTGATATGATATCACACTCTGAAGTGTCTTTTTTTTTTTTGTGAAACACAAAAATATTAAACATAATTTAACCAAAATGTAAAAACATGCATTCTTCACCTTACTGCAAATCTGCAATCCTGAATTTCAAATGTGTGGTGTGACCACCCTTTAAAATGTGAGGTAAGAGATTGACAACAAATTAAGATTCAAAAAATAAATAAAAAATCACGAAATACAACAAATACTACCAGAATTTATGCAAAGTTAAAAAAAAAAATACAGTAATGAGTATTAGGGGGAATCCATAATTGTAATGAAAATGAAAAATACAAAAACTCTTAATGGTACAAAAAAATTTTGGGTTTTTTTGCTTTAAGAAAAATTTAAAAATGTGTCCAGACATGTTCTTGAATTTGTGACATTCATATAATGTAAATATTTAGGATTTTTCAGTGTCTCATTTCATTTTTTTTCCCTTCTGTCCATCTAGTCATCTAAAGAACCCTGTCATCGCTCAGAAAATTCAGAAACTGATAGATGTTGGGCTAATAGCAATTCGGTGATCAAAGGAACCAGAAGAAAACCCAGGACATTTTTCATCTACAGAACAGCAACAGGAAGACTACGAAGGATGGCGGCATTCCAAACAAATTATTCATCAAATTTAACAGGCACCCTAACTCTTCTCCTCCCACTCATCCCATTAATTTTTTATTTTTTTTGAAGCCTTAATTGGATTAAAAATGTGGCCAATTGGTATTGCCTCAGCACTACATTCACTATTATCAGTTGTCATGGTTTTCAGACATTTTATTTTTCATACATTAGTGTATTAAAGAGTGGGGTTTGAACCTTAATATTAAAAGCAGTTTTATTTATTTTATTTTATTTTTTTCTTGTATGTATTTTTTACAGCTCAGTATTTGGCAGATTAAATGCAGATTCGTTCTGAATCTGTTCTCTTATGGTTTTTGTATGTGGGGGGTTTTGTTTCTTCCATTCTTTGGAGGAGAAGGTGAGGGAAGTATTGTGACATCAGCTCGCCATCAGTGGTTAATTTTCAAATAGTAGGCCTGTTAGAAATCTGTCTGTCTCTGAATGTGAATGCATCGCTATTATTGTACTATACAGTCGTGGCCAAAAGTATTGGCAGTTACACAAATTTTGTGTTTTGCAAAATTAGCTACTTAAGCTGTTGTGGTGTTCATTCACATCATTTCTACAAGTATTGGCAGTGACATAATGTAGAAACAATGTGAATGAACGCCACAACAGCCTAAGCAGCAAATTTTTCAAAACACAAAATTATGTCACGACTGTACGACTGTATAATGCACTTCTATTCATGGGGGAGAGCGTCATAGCTCAGAGGGCCTCCCACATGTTTGGCTTCGGTTCATAGTTTGCGATCGATTAACTGACTGTGATGGTTGCATTTCAATGTGGTGAAGCTGAAATCAGTTTAATAAAGTTCTGGATCCATGAAGTTGTGTGACATTTGTGTAAATCAACATGCATTTATTGTTCATTCCATGTTTGGAATGGTACATTACAATATCGCTTACTATTTCTATACTACTATTTAATACTATATTTGTATTATGTAAGTTTTGCTAAATATTTAAACAGGATGTAGTGGATGCTAGGATGACCTATGAAACAATACAATGTGCAATATACAACCCCAACACAATGTTTGGAGTACTGTATTACACCATGCAATGTGTTCAGCTTCACCATCAATTTTCAGTGTTAATCGACTGAACAAGAAGCAAAATCGTGCTACGGTCTACTATTCCTATATATATATATATATATATATATTAGTATACACATTTACACACAGTATACACAGTTTCAAACAGTGCTATGCTGCATGTTCATGTTGTGCATGTTTGTCAGTCGATGCACTTAATACAGTGTTGATCTGCCGTCCGCTTGTTGTAGCCAATTTGTAGCTTAGGCTGATGATACACGGGGCAACTTTTTGGGCAATGTTGCCGTCAGTGGGCAACCAGATGAGACACAGGGTCCATGTCCCATCTAAAATATCCAGATAGAAATTTGTTACCCATTGTCAATGGGAAAGTTCCCAAGCAATATTGCTCACAAATTTTGCCCCATGTATCGTCAGCTTTACAATTACTCCTGATGTAGTTGCATTAAATACTGTATAGACTATAAAATGATTATATACAAAAATTTTATATAACACCAAAATATAGCATCTAATGTTAAAATGTATGTTTTTACATATCCACATCCTGTTGGTCAACTCAATAAGTATTAACTTAAAACTTAACTCTGGTAATAGTGCAATGCAGTCAAGGATTGTTTTGTTGTTAGCTTGTAGCAAACACTTGATCATCCACTGACTGGTTAGCTCTATAAAAGTATTGCCAATATTTTAGTAATGGAGTGGTACTATCCTGGTTTACCAGCTGGGTTGACTTGGACCAGATATAGAAACCAGCAAAATGGGTAGAAGCAACATATTGTGGCTGTTGGTTTACTTAAAAGTAAATGACAGAATTGTAATTTTTTTGGTGAACTGAACTATGCCTTTAAGATGTTCCAAACCTGCATGAGGAGTATTTTTTCCCCGCTTAAAATCCTTTGGTATGGCTAACACCAACTACTTCCATTCTTCTTTTGGGTTCAGCAGAAGAAAAACTCATACAGGTGTGGAACACAGGTGTGAGTAAATTACATAATTTTCATTTTTGGGTGAACTATCCCATTAAGGAAGCAGCTTCTGACTACAATACGTTTCACACGTTCTTTGTACTTTAAATTGCAGTTTAAACAATATGTTTGATAAAATGTTAATAATAGATGGGAAAACATTAATCCTTCAAATTATGTCATCTAACAAACAAAAAAAATCGATGGATGGATGGATGGTATGAATTATAAATTTATGGGAATCACCGGGTGTAAAAAGCACCTTAATTATTTGTCCATCCGCTCTGATATAATGTATTTTATCTCTACACTTCTGCCTCGAAACACATTCATCTACTCGGAGGTGCAGAGCCAAAGCACAAGCAAAACAATGTTTTTTCGCAAGATGCATGAAGTTGTACTTTTTTAACCGCTAGAGAGCCAACAGCTACATAATGTAGTTTAAAGTTTTTTTTTTCATCCTAAACTGATACAATAATAGTAATTGATTTATATCACCTTTTAAATAAATAATCTCAGTTCTGCCAAATCTATCCAGCAGAGAGCACTATATAGTTACCTGTTTAACAGTTGATGTATAAGTGCAGTAATCATAAGAAAAAGTCAACTTGATTAAACTGTATTGTGGGAGCAGAAGTCTTCTAGATGTCTTCTGTTAAAAAAAAACCCTGCATACATAAAGAAAAAAAACTGTATATGGCTTTGTTTCATTTTAAAAGTGCATCTCTATCACAGGAAGAGGAAGAGAAACCTATTTATGGGTAGCTGAACCCTTAAGAAATCAGTCTGAAAAAGAGAAGAGCCATTCACTCGCATAGATGGGGTGAAACCTCAGCAGAGAAAGACAGAAAAAAGTGGGAGGAAGTGACAGCACATGTCTCACAAGTTCTTGAGAGAGGCAGATAGAAAGTGCTAGAGACTAAGGGCGTAGTCTGTACATCGCTTAACATTTTTGGAACCACAACCATACAAGGTAAGACACAGAAATTACAAAAAAGAAACGCAACAGAAAGGAAGGGTGGGATGTTTTGTCTGATGGCTGTTATAAGGTTTAGAAGAGAAGGTGCGCACGCATGAGCCTTCAGGCCTAGACATCGTACCGTAGAGAGATTATCTTTGTTTTGTCATAATCATTTCATAAGTTTATTTATTTATTATTTTAATCACAGTGTAAAATATTCCTGGTGCACCCTGCTACATGTGAATTAACAAAGGTTAGATTTTTTGGTACCACTTTAGTATAGGAACAAATTCTCACTACTAACTAGTTGCTTACTAGCATGCATATAACTAGCATATTGGTTATTTACTTATAAAGCACATACTCTGCTGGCATGACCATATTTTACATCCCTAATGCTACCCAATACCTAATCTCAACAACTACATTACTAAACAGGATTTTAGTAATGTAGTTGTTTAATAAATCAATCAAGGAAAATGTAGAGAACAAAAGTGCTGGGAAAGTTTTAAAAAGGCAAAGTACTTTTATACAGGCCTTAGATTTAAATTTTACTCTCTCTTTCTGTGTGTGTGTGTGTACATATACACACATTGTTGTAATTCATTACTGTAATTAAATTTCCCTTTAAAAAGTAAAGCAAGGGATTACAATTTTTTTTCTGTAATTTAATTACAGTTTCATGCCTATTCTTGTATTTTTCAACTGGTCAAGGTTGATATGGGATTTAGAAAGTAATAAGTAATGTTATACGTTTTATATATGTCATGTTATTTGTATTTAGCAGCCACCCATCTGAAATTGTGCTGATTAAAGTTAAAGCATGTTAAACTGATTAAATGCAAAACTATAAAAAAGGGAAATAGCTGATATTGTGGAAGCATTCCACTGGTCAAGGTTATACGTGATTTAGAAAGTATATAATATTTTATTACTTTTTATATGTCATGTTATTTCCATGTTATTTGTCAGCCACCTATCTGTAAATGTGCTGATTAAATCTAGTTAGAAAGCAGCAGGTTAGCAGGTTAAACAGATTAAATGCAAAACTATAAAAAAGGGAAATAGCTGAGATTGTGGAAGAATGACCGTCTTATGGCATCTGTATTCAGACTAGAATGGCAGTGTGGGACCTGTCCGTCTCTGTAGAGGAACTGGGACTGGAGGCCCCACCTCTTAAAATCAGTGTCACCTCGGACCTACATATTGGTGGAGTCATCCTCAAAGTTGTGGAAAAGTCACGTGAGTTGATGTCTGATGTTTGTGAATTTAAATAATATTCAGAGTTTTTGCAATGGCTTTAAGGGCATTAGGATTGCTGATTTCAGGCATGTCCATAATTCTCTAACACAGTCTAAGTCTCAGGTCTTTCAAAGCAATTCTCAGATCCATTTTGGTAACAGTTTTCTACAAATGTGTTATTTTTATTATATAAATATAAATTTCCCCACATTTTACAAAGTTAACACCAACTGGACTAGCCACAAAAAAGGACATACAATGTGTCATTATTAAAGCAGTAGTTCATTATGATATGATATGATAATAAACAGACCAGCAAACAAACAATAAATAAATAAGCCAAAAAGATTCTATAATGTTGTGTGGACCCCGCTGACTTAAAATGTATGGACCAAAACTGTTAAAACATTCTTCAAAATATTTGAAGAAGCATAATCTTACGAGTTTGGAACAACATGAGAATGTATATATATTGAATTTTTTATTAATTTTTTTATTTAAATTTTTTCCCTATGCCATTCCCCACCCCAATAATTTTACACATATTTAAACCACATGTGGTCCACATTTGACAATACTAAATGCAGTTCTCTCATTTTTAAAGTCATTCTTCAAAACATCTTTATTTGTGTTTCATGGAAGAAATAAAATCATATTGGACTGGAACTAGGTAAGGGAGACCGACACATTTTTTTCTCCTCTTTAGAAATAAAAAAGGATTGGTCCGATCATGCTCTGTGGTGGGAACAGAAGCTGCAGTGGTTACTGAAACCGTCCTGGACATTGGATAAATGTGGGATTCATGCGGATGCCCGACTCTGCCTCACACCCCAGCACAAGCCCCTGCGGTTGGTAATGCCCAGCGGCATCATCCTCCGAATGAGAGTCTGCTTCTCCAGCCCCATATTCCGCACCGTCATGGGCATATGCAAACTCCTGAGTGAGTGATGAGTTCAAATCATCTATAGCTCTTCTAGCTTTTAACTTTCAGATCATCTATACAGAAACAGTCTGTTGCTGAAAATATGCATTCATTTATGTTAATTTATGACCAGTAAGTTCAGGACGGGTCAGTGTCTGCAAAAATGAAAGCTCTAGTTATAGCTTTTTCAAACCACATGTGGTTTGATTTGACTATTGCACAAGACTACTTTTGTTTTGTCTTCTTTAGACAATCGCCGCCCAGAGGAACTATCCCTTCTATGGCCAGTAGAAGAGAAGAAGAAAAAGAAAGATAAAGATGTTGGGGAAGAGGTGTATGACATCACATGCGCACCACTTACGTCAAGTGAGCAATACATATAAAGAAAATATTAATTCCAAACCAATACACATAAATATAAGACCCAATTCAAAGTATGCTTACACTAACTAACTAACTAAATAAACAAACAAATGATATTTATTTACTTATACACACAAACAAGTAAAGGTCAGGTAAAGCTGCTCTGATGTTCATATATGCAATTGCAGGCACAATCCTGAAGCTAACCAATGGCATGCCTGCTTTCTTTGCTGAAACACCTGAAACTGAGGCTGTGTACAAAATGCTGGCGGTCAGTCAGCCTGCTCCAGCACCAGAGACCATTGCTAAGCTGTATCGGACAACTAACATAATGGAGAAAGCACATATTAACAGCAGGTAGGGTAATACACTTGGCAACATCTGGTTTTCAGGATGACTAAATTCAGTGAAATATTGCATATTGTGTATGCAAAAAAGGTACTGTATTGTGCATTCAGAAAATATTCACTGCTTCACTCCTTGTCACTTTTTCTCATTTTTTGTTGCACCCTCATACTGAAAAGCTTCATTTTTTACATCAATCTGCACTCCATGCCCCAAATACAATGCATTGAAAATATTTGAGAATATACTTGTTCTGTTTTGTTCTGAAATCTCTGCTCAGGTGGTTGGATTCGTCCCGTTCTCTTCTACAACAGGGAGTCAAAGAAAATGATAAACTCTTACTGCGTTTCAAATACTATACTTTTCATGACATCATACCACAGGTTGGTACAGCATCTTGTATTTTGTACCTTTTGTATTTATGTATTTACTGTACTTGTATATATTTTTATTTATTTTATTTAAATGTGTTATTTACATTTTATTTAAATGTTGAATTCTTATTGGATCTTATTGTCCTTTCCTATTTCCCCCCCATAAAATTATGAAAAAAACACATGAATCTATCTGCCAGGCTGACGTGGTGCGGCTGACACAGTTGTATGAACAGGCAAGGTGGGCCATTCTGCTGGAGGAAATTGAATGCACTGAGGAGGAGATGATGGTCTTCGCTGCCTTGCAGGTATAGGTGATAGAAAACAGATATCAACTCACCATACAAATGGACAGTGATCTATCATTGTGATCATTGAGATTGTGAGCAATGTTCTAACACAACTGGAGCTATAGTGAAAAGTGTTTTTATGTTTTATGATCTCTCTGTGTGTGATTACATCAGTACCACATTGGAAAAGTATCTCTGACAGAGCAGTTTGTGGCATCTTGTCCAGCTATGGAAGATCTGGATTCGGCTCTACAGTGTCTGGAGGTGAAAATGGAAGGAGAGAGCAGTGCAGATGACATGCTGGTCAGTTTCATGACATATACACAGCCCTTCAAAAGACAAGTTTAACAAAGCCTGTAGAGTCACACATTTACATATTCACATGATCAAAACAGTAGGACAAGTCTACACCAAACTAATCATGTACTAACATATTCCTTGCTTTTCTGGATTGTTCCAGTGTATACTTTTGTCTGTTCTAGTGTGCTTCTTTTACAGACTAGCTGAAATAAAATCTTTATTTTAGTATTGAATAGGTATCAATAGTTACTGAATAATATGTTTAATTCTGGGTAGCTCCGTCTATAATGCAAGTCTTGGGAAAGTCTTTACTATAGCTACAATTTTGAACATTTCCTCTATTATTGCCCAGGAAATTACGAGTATATAACACACACTTCATGTAACACACAGTGACACTATAGCAAGGCATGTTGTCATACTATTTTGGGTAACTTGCCACAGTGGGAACCCTGCTCCTGCAGAGTTTAGCTCCAAACCTAATCAAACACATCTGAACTAGCTAATCAAGGTGTTCAGGATGACTAGAAAAATACATGCAGATGTTGGAGCAGGATTGGAGCTAAAGTCTGCAGGAATGTAACCCTACGTGAGCAGGGTTGCTTCCAGTCCATAAAACACAGTAGGTTCCCATTGTGACAACTATGACAACGTGCCCTGTTGTAGTGTTATTGTGTGTTAAACTAAACCAACTATATTAGTATTTGTTGGGTAATTATGTGGGAAATGTGTTAAAGTGTTAAAAAAATGTGATAGTTCTATGCAGTTCTGTGGGTTCCCAGGACCAGAGATGAGAACCAATGCTCTAGTACAGTGTTTCCCAACCTTTTTTTAGTCGCGGCACCCTTTGAAAATTTTAACAAACTTTTGACACCCTACAAAATTAATTTTGTCACAATATTTGAATTTCTAACTTCGATATGATAATTAGAAAATTATAGATAGAAGTAAGCAGTCAGTAATAAAATAAGAACATATAAAGAAATTAATAATGATAGCACAAATAAAAAATAACGACAGGCCTTCAAATTAAATCAATTGCTTTTTAGTTTTTCAGGTAGGTCTAACAGTAGGGTTAAGATATTTAACTTTTTTTTTTTTACCAATTATCCAAATAATGTTTAGTCCTAGAAAGCTATTATTATCAGAACACGTGAGCATAGCATAGCGGTTAGCAGATCAATGAATGAGAGGGCAGCGTTACCAGAGTTGCCCATATACCACACCATGTTACAACACAGTAGGGCTATTGCAGACAGAAACAATACTGTACTACATCAATGTTTCCTGTCAGTTCAATGTTTGAGTGGACTTTGCTGTTCCGATGAGCATGAATGGTATACGAGTGGAGCGACTGAGCGGAGCGCACACGCATAGAGCGGGATAATACACAGAACGTCACACCATGTGAAAGTGAAACCTGAGCAGTGAACTAATTTTCGGCAGCCGGAATTTCGGTGCATCTCTAATTATTGGCGACATCAGAAATACAGAAATATATAATAGATGCTTTTTTGAACATTTTAGCAATTTAAAAATATTTAAAAAATATTTTTTACATGGCACCCCGGTTGGGAAACACTGCTCTAGTAGATGGGAGTTTAGGAATGGGAACAAAGTGGACCATCTTGGAGGATTGATCCACCATGGTAAGGAACACAGTATTGCCAATGGATGGAAGGAAGCCCATAACAGGCCATGGGCTGTGGTATCAGGAGGGGGAACATCATCTGGAGCAGCAAAAGTGCCATATTTGCATAGAATTTGGCAAAGCCCAGGACTTGTTGTCGGCTTTGCACAGGCCAGGCAAATGGCCAACTATAGTTAAAGCTCTTATACCACTGCAGGGTCAATTAGTACCATTTCCCTCAAGATAAAGGACTTCAAGAACAGAACTGGTTGGAAATGGAATTATTACTTTTCTGCCTTAATCTAAATCTGGTTCTCCAGCAGCCTTTGGGTCATGCATCTGATGTTCTGGATGTGCACCTGGAGAGAGGGGAAAAAGATACAAGGTATCGAAGGTACACAAATCATACCAGCTGCTGGACAGACACAGACAAATATGTCCATGAAATTACCCTCAGCTCCTGAGTCGATGAGCAAAGAGCATTGATGAGTGCTGTTGTGGAATATCAATGAGACTGGCAAGAGGGTACAAGGACTAGTAAATAGAACAGACAGAAGTTCTGCTTACCAGAACTCACCTGGTTATTCACGTGCAAGAGCTTTTACTAGACACAAAGACACAGACCATTGGAAGGATGCCACTGGTTCTCTTCCATAGTAAGACACAACCTACCCACCTGCATGGGCTCAGGCTTAGATGCCACCTTCCGCCACTCAGGAAGCAGAAGGGAGATTAGAAGAATCAAACCATAACCTGATGGAAGATTCTGAAGTGCAAAACT
The DNA here is from genome assembly GCF_001515645.1 of Sinocyclocheilus grahami. NCBI lineage: Eukaryota > Metazoa > Chordata > Actinopteri > Cypriniformes > Cyprinidae > Sinocyclocheilus > Sinocyclocheilus grahami. The sequence goes on along the minus strand of NW_015506087.1, from coordinate 248,403 downwards.
ATGCGATTATCCAGGTGGATAGCAATGATTGAAAGGAATGGTAAAAGCATGCCCCTGTATCACAAAATCAAAAGTGCAGTAGGAGATCTTGGAAAAGGCTAACTTTAGTCTGATAGTACTGAAAGCGAATGTCACACCCTCCCTGAAATCGCTGTCCAAAGCCACGCCCCCTGAACGCATATACGCTCAAAGACCAGAATACCAGAGACAACATTAATTACTACAATAGGTTCCCAATTCCCCCCCCCCCCTACTGTGTAGGGAGCATGTCAATCGGAACACAGTTCATGCACGTAGCTCACTTCTAAACGAGCTGCTTATCTGAATCGGGTGTGTTAACTAAGCGAGACATGCAAAATATGCAGAGCGGGGAGGCGCAAGGACTGGAATTGGGAACCGCATTGGGCTACATCATGTGTCATTCACCGGTGAGAAAACGTTATAGTACAGTTAGTAAAAGTATTACAATACCAGGAAGGAAGGGTGTTGATGTTTGTCTGCCATTCTCGCTCTGTCTGCACAGCGTGCGTGAATGCGCTGATGACGTATCCTGTCTGCGCGAACAGGGTGCGCAGAGGTATGCAAATACATATGTTTGACAGGCAGGTGGGAAAGCCAATTAAAACGCTCGGACCGAGCGTTTTGATTGGATGAACATTTCTTGGTCCTACGCTTTCCACAGAATGTATAAATACAGATAAATACATTTAGACCACTTAACTTAATGATTGTCAGTCCATATACACATGAAGTCATTTTACACATCTCTCTCAACATTGCTTTCACATGCTGAGTTGTGGTTTGCATTTTAGTGCAGTCAGGGAATCGAGTTTCCTAATCGGAATTTAGACGTGAATGCCTCTCAAGTTGTATTTACTACTGGGAAACTCTTGAGATAATTTTGATACCAGACTTTCCGAGTTGGGTGGGCCATAAACTTTAAACACGGTGGAGGGGAGAACCATTACTGCTGTCAATGCTATTCTTTATTAGTTTTTTCCACAACAACATCACTTTGTTCTGTCGCTAAAGTAGTGTATTGCAATATATGAACAATCATTTGAAGCATATTATATGTTTTATAAACAGTGAAACAAGCATGTATTTGACCAAACTTCCAGAATTGTCAGCAAGCTGACTACTTAGCACAGTGAATATTTACATGATTCTAAACCAATAGGATGCTACATTTTGTTCTTTCCGACAACAAAGCACTTGAATAGGACAAGCTCCTAATCACGACTTCAAAAGTGGGAAATAGGACATTTCCGATAGGACGTGAAGGCAGCATTAATCCATGCAGCACTACTGAATCACACAATCTAGTGTACATACAGTGTCAAACAAATCTAAAAGTGCAGTTTTTGATTTCTTATATTCATGTGAATTTATTGCTCAAACCTCAGCTCTTTGGAAGCACAAGGTCAGAGTTTGTTGCTTCTTAAATTGAGATTGAGAGCTACTAGCACTGCTCTTGCCTACTTTGTCACAAAATCTTTTGTCATGAAGGATTTGTACTCCTTTTGATGACTGGTTTACAGTTGTACTTTCAGGTTTGTGTGATTTTTTGCTTTAAAAACTACAAATCTTACGTGACAGTTCCCAGCAGCTTCTCAGTCACAACCCATCCGTTGAGGAGAGAGACCACCTTGGACCTCACCATGATGTATGTCTGTGGCTAGAGAAAGAACACCACTTCACATTAAATCATGAAGAACTGACCAGCAGGCTCACAACAGTAAACAGCTGTTGATCCAATGCTTGTGGGAAGGACAAACAGTGGCAGCAGTTGGGATCCCAAAATTCAGCTTGATCTAGATTCAGCAAAGCTGGCCCAAGAGCTTGGTTTACCCGAGAAACCAGAGCATAAGCAATCTCCTCCTCAGTCATGACGACCCAGCGTAAATCTATGGAATTCCATCACTGAGTAGACAGGAGATATCTCACCTGGGTCTATACTGACCAGAGTGTAAAGTCAAATCAAACAAAGACAGTCTAATCAAACACAGTAACCAAGTGAGAGTCAGAATCAGAGTCTGTGGGAGAGATGTATACTGAGAAACAGTCCACCACTGCAGCCAAATCCAAGGGATGATCAGAGGATCACAAAGGGGAAGGCAAAGGAGAGACTTAAGTCCTGCATAACTAGACCTTTAGACTGACAGCAGAAGGTTTGGACTCCATTGCAAATTAATGAGATCTATATAACCATATAGCAGACTACTTACATAAAATGCATATAAAGATCGGTCTTCACTCTATATCCCCCATTAACATCTTAATAGGATAATATTTAATGATGCAAGATGATTATTTAATGCAATATATTGATGCATTAATTGAGAAATTTACAAATAATAGTTCCTCTAAACCTTGAAGTATCATATTTGATCAATTGTATTATGATTTTTCTAAAAATGATACATGGATAATCAATAAACATTAATTGCTTCAGTTCAGTGTGTGTTCAACTTGAAATATTACTTTCAATTCATTAATATTTAATTGAATAAAACATATCAAATTATATTAGTGTAACAATATAAAATGTAACATGTTTACTTTATAAAAATCAGTAAAGATTTCACAGCAAAAACATGTCAAGGTCAAGGTGTCTTTATTAATACCCAATTGTTTATTTTTTATTTTCATACAGGACAAAATTCTGCATCCGATCAAAAAATAATATGTGTACCATGCCCTTAAGGTGGACATTTTTTACAGTTATACTAAACTATAACTAAAAGGCCTTCTACTTGCTAAAAAGTATGAACTATCAACCAGATGGCAGAAAGCACATTGCTGAAAAATCTGTTGTAGACGATCTGCTAAGTTTTCACATTGATAATTGTAACAATAATTTAGAGGTCTTAGAAGTATCATAATTTTGTGTAATCAAATATGATGCAGTAGCATTTATAGAGCTTCATATACTACTCTAGGTGTTTCAAAACAGCCCAAAATCACTGTCTTGATGGTCTGTGAACGGTTTGCATATCTAACATCTCAAGTGTCCACACAGGAAACAATGACAGCACCAGAACTACATGACTACTTGAAAATATTCAGGTAAGACACAAAACCCAGCTTCCATCCCACATAAATACAAAAAATAAAATAAAATAAAGCTGCTTTGAAACAATGTGTATTGTATTGTGTAAAGTGCTATACAAATACAGTGGTATCCAAAAAGACCTACCTGCAAAGCTACCTTAGAAACTATGTGCAAGTGCAAGGGCAAAAGTTGCTTTAAACGCAAAAGATGGTCACATCAAATGTTGATTTAATTTAGTTAATAGAAGTTAATCGATAAAGAAAATCAATTTATGACATTATTTTTGACAGCTTCCTCATTTTACGGCATTTTTACACAAGTGTCTAAAACTTTTAACAGTACTGTAGCTTTGCAGGTAGGTTTCTTGAAGAATCTTGGAGACATTGCCACAGCTCTTCTGGATTTAGTCTGTCTCAGTTTGTTCTGTTTCTTCATGTCATTCCAGACAGACTGAATGATGAAGAGATCAGATCTCTGTGTGGAGCACTGGCTGTTGTCAGACACCTTGTGCAAAATAAATCTCACTGGATTATTACAATTAATGGCAAAATGAATGTTTGGAAATGTAAACTGATATTTCCTACTGACACACTACAGCAAAAGATAGAAATAACTGACTTAACACCATTTTTTAGCTGGTGAAAATACTAGTGTTCTAATAATTTTAGCCACCACTGTAAACCTGACTTTTATGACTAATATTTTTGTGGTTTCACTGTTTTTCAGACCCAAAAGGCTGACACTGAAAGGATATAAACAATACTGGTTTACATTTAAGGACACGACCATCTCCTACTATAAGAGTAAGGAGGAGAGTTCTAAAGAGCCAATTCAACAAATGAACCTTAAAGGTGATCACACTCTCATGGATGTTAAAATGTGTATATACACATCACACAGGTGCACAACAGCTTTTTCATCAACACAGGTTGTGAGGTGGCCCCTGATGTGAGTGTTGCTGGGCAGAAGTTTTGTATCAGGTTGCTGATACCTGGGCCAGAGGGCATGAATGAGGTCTACTTGCGCTGTGAGCATGTAAGTCAATGATTATTTGTGTAGAACAGCTCAACTGACTCATCTTTTTAAGTGGGAGAACTTGCACAATTGGTGGCTGACTAAATACTTTTTTTCCCCACTGTATGTAGTGGCCAATTTAGACCTAATGAGTCAATAACATGGCAGTAAAACATCAAATAAAAGCATTCAGACATTATAATCTAAGGGGGCGTTTACACCACACCATTTTAATCTAAAAACAGAAACCTTTTTATTCATTTTAGCTGTTCATTTACATGACAATGGCATTTTGGAGGCATGAAACTGCAATTTTTATGAAAAAAAAATACTGTTATTGTCTCCATTTTAAACTAAGAAAACATAACTTTGTGAAAACATTATACCCTTTCGTTATTCATGTTCATACTATAGGAATGCGGATGTGTGTAGGCACGTAGTGTTTCTTTACAATGTGACATCGCCAACTACTGGCCTACACAACATTTTAGTAGTTTTCACAGATCCGTGTGAACGGGGGTCATTTTGACAACACTGTTGTCTGTACATGAACCTTTAAAAAATGAAAAAGAAATGAAAAAGAAAAAAGACTACAATCATTGTTGTGTAAACATACCCTAAGTGATCTAAATAAATACCCATGAATTTTCATACATTTCAAGAAAAGAAGGGGATACAGCCAGGTTCAACATTTATGTTTTATTTTGTTAACATATTAGAAGTAAAGGCTTTTAGACATCTGTTTTTAATCTCTTCATGTATCAGAAAATGCATCAAAATATTCTGTAAAAAATAATCTTGGTATTTTCAAAGTACTTAAGTTTTTGGGAAAGCCTAAATAGATTATAAAGACCACTGGTGCCAATGGCTTTTTTAGATTAGATACACCAACACTGTTAGATCTTTCCAATATGCCAGGAATATTGGATGTAGTTTCTTTATCAGAGACATTTCTCGGCTGGAGATATGAGCATTTAATTTAGCACACCATGAGAAATATGAGCTTTCAGATCTGGAAATTCTAAAAAGCATAATAAATGCTATGCAAGCAAATATATGAAATCTGATTGGCTGATGGCACCACAGAAAATGTCCTTAGCACCCTTGTAGAACCAGGTCTGTACAGTGAGTAATACAGGTTCACCAAAACTGGACAGCAGTACATTGTGTCTATGTTACATAAAACTACAGAAAAACTCTGACTCTCTGTCTTATTTTAGGAACAGCAGTACAGCCGATGGATGGCAGCATGTCGTTTGGCTTCGAAAGGCAAGACTTTAGCTGACAGCTCATTCTCTAGTGAGGTGCAGAGTATTCAGTCATTCTTGGCCATGCAGAAAACCACACCTAGAAATAACACAGCTCAGACAGATGAAAGTATCAATACACACAGCCTTGTCTCACCACGCTACCAGAAGAAGTACAAACCCAAGCAGGTATCACATTTAGAATACATGTTTGAACTGGTTAATTACTGCATTATTTGTAACACTATTCCACTAACTATAAGTTACTTTGCAACTACATACAAACTAGCAGTCATTGGAGTATTAGTAGACTGTCTGCTTAATATCTGCTAACACTTTATTTTAATAGTCCCCCGACAGACATTCTCTCAATTATCAGTAACTTTGCAAGTACATGTCAATTTATTCTACTAACCCTAACCCTAAATTAACAGTAACACTATAGATTAGGGAACACATATTCACAAATAACTAAGAGTTTTTCCCTCAACTCCTAATTTGCTGCTTATTAATATTAAGTAAGATAATTGCTAAGTTTAGGTATTGGGTAGGGTTAAGGGATCTAGTATATGGTCATGCAGAATAAAGCATTAAAGGGGTCATATGATGCAATTTAAATTTTTTCTTTCTCTTTGGAGTGTTACAAGCTCTTGGTGCATAAAGAAGATCTGTAAAGTTGCAAAGACTAAAGTCTCAAATCCAAAGAGATATTCTTTATAAATGTTAAGTGTCAACCACGCCTCGCCGCCGGCTGCTGCTCACTCTAGGCGCCGGCCTCTGCTCACTCTAGGCCACCACTCACTCTAGCCCGCAGTGTTTCGTTGTGAAAGCGAAACTACATTGTTTGGCCTTCCAAAAGAGGACACGACTAAAAATCAGTGATTAAGTTGTATTTACAACACTGTTCCAAAACAGTTCAACCCAAATATTCCGATGTGTTCAGTGCATTTTATGGAGGACTGTTTCCTGTCCTGGTAGAGTAGACTACAATGCCGGCTGTTCTGACTCACAGACTGTAAGTATGTTTTTATATTTAAAGAATTGCCATTGACGATTTAAACGCGAGTTTTGAGCAGTGTAGAGTTGCGTTTGTAGTTTGTCATTTCTCCGATCACAAATGCAGACATGGTTTTATGTTTACGTGGCGCGATGCAATGCAACGCGTGAAAATACAGTATAAGTCATTATAATCTGTAATTATGTCCCCACTGGATGCAACAAATGCCTCGTTTATAATGGCTTTTAATGTTTTTGTCTCATAGCTCCGGCCGGGACAAGGCATCACAATATGGTAAGGGGCGTAACATTTCCGTCACACGCTTGAGGTATTCGGCCAATCACAATGCACTGGATAGCTGGCCAATCAGAGCACACCTCGCTTTTCAGACCGATGAGCTTTTTAAAAATTTGCACGTTTCAGAAAGGCGGGGCATAGAGGAGAAACAATAATGTACAGTATGTGGAAAATAATGTGCGTTTTTAACCATAAACCGCATAAACACATTTCATTACACCAAATACACAAAATAATGTTCTTTTTATCAACATCATATAACCCCTTTAATATGTGCCTAATAAGTACTAATAAACAGCCAGTATGCTAGTAATATGCATGCTAATAAGCCGCTACTTAATAGTAAGATTTGGACCTTAAAATAAAGTGTTACCAGTCTACTAATACCTACTCTAAGTTAGTAGAAATGCAGTTGCAAAGTTACTTATAATTAGTAAAATGTCTAAAGTGGATTATCAAAATAAAGTGTAACCATTATATAACATGTAATCTTCAATGCTTTTTGTTTCTCTTGCACTTAAGGCCCTGTCCACACGAATGCGGGTATTTTAAAAACCGCAGCTTTTTCTATGCAATTTGGCTGTTCATCCACATGCAAACGCAGCACCAGTTCACTGAAACCGAATATTTTTGAAAACTCCTGCCAGGGTAAAGATTTTCAAAAATTCAGGTTGCAGTGTTATCGTGTAGACAGCGAAACCGGAGATTTTGGCTTATGACATCAGAGCATGCGCTGTTATCTCCGCCTACTGGAAACTTTTTCAGGCTACTGATTGCCCAACATGGCTTTACGGTTGAGATTATATCACCACCTGTTGGTTTGGCATGCTCTTGACAGTGCTTCATAGCATGCTTTTGTGTTTTCATGTGGACGGAGATTTTTTTTTAAATGGAAGAAGGAAAAACTCTGTTTATAAAAATACCCGTGTACATGTGGACAGTTTGTGTGGACAGACCTCAATTTGGTCTCTCTTTCCCTCTAATTGTTCAGCTCACACCGAGGATCCTGGAGGCCTATCAGAACGTAGCTCAACTCTCATTAACAGATGCCATTCAGAAGTTCCTTCAGATCTGGCAGGCTCTGCCTGACTTTGGCCTCTCTTATATTGTAGTCAGGTGAGTTTAGTAAAATTTCTCTGTAGGCAGAGCCCTGTAGGCGTGTCATGCACCTATTTTTAAAGCTTTAAAGTTTAAAGCTTATTTATACCTCATATTATATATTTATATTAATTTAAAATAAAACCTTAATAATAATTAGTAAACTAAAATGACTTGTGTAAAGGATAAAGGGTATAATAATGATAAATTATATAAAATAATTATAATAAATAATCATCACTAAAAGCCAGATCTTTATCTTTAAAACTGTTATACAATATATAATATATAGTGAATTTTAATTTGGAGCAAGGGAAACTGTCACATATGAGTCACTTTGCTCAAAGCTAATTGGTCAAATTTTGGTTTGAGATCTCTAAACCAGAGCATATCCTGCCCAGGAGCAGTTTAATTCTGGAGCGTAAGTTACTATGGCAACGAACACCCTTAAAAGTCAAACCCCTTTCACTGTGCCAAAAACCCATAGCTGGTGCGAACTAAATTGAAACTTACCTGGCAAACCGGCTTCATAGTATAGGCTCCAATTCTGGCACTTCTTCTTCAACACTCTGAGTCTTGGTAGTGTAATTTTATGCATGAGGTTCAGATCCTGACATATATACATGTATAATATGACTTTCTTTTACTTCTAAGTGAAGTGCAGTGACATGTGGCCAAGTAGGGTGATGATCTGCACAAACACAGTGAATACACACAGTAGTGAACACACACACCTGGAACAGTGGGCAGCTGTATTGCTGCGGTGCCCGGGGGGGTTCAGTGCCTTGCTCAAGGGTGCACATTGACCCACACGACTGGGTCCTCAGTCGTGGTATTGAGGGTGGAAGAGAGCACTGGTTAATCACTCCCCCCACCGACAATTCCTGCCAGACCTGATACTTGAACCCACAACCTTTGGGTTACAAGTCCGACTCTTTAACCATTAGGCCATGACTGCCCCAACAATGAACCAAGTAAAATTGCAACAGAACTTGACTGCTAGTTATTATCATGCATTTTCATATACGGAAAACAGTGGAATTGACTGAAGTTAATCAAATTTTCACTAAAATAATGCACTATCTTCAGATCAAATGATATACTTTCAAATTATGGGCCGAAGCAAGAACATATGTCATTAATGCATTTACTATTTCAGAGTATTATAAATATTTAAATGCTGCAAAGATTCAGTCTTCCATGTATTTTGTAGCTTATAGGAATAAATTAATTTAAACCATAAGAACTAGACTGTGCCTTATCTCTACATTTCATGTTGCATTTTGTGATTTAGAGGCTGTTCTAAGAGATTCCCAAGTGGGCCCTGAGTTGATCTGCAAAAGTAATTTTCTTGAAAGCCTGACATTTAAACAAACATAAATTACATATCTCATTAAATGCTAAAACTGGTTGTTTTCTGTTGATTTTGGATGTATCCCCCCAATCACCCACCCAGTCAACTCTCCTTCATGAGAAATGGAAACAAACCAAATTTCACTGAGATTGGACAAGAACACCAAGGGTGTGTTAGGGTGTGCTCAACAAAGTTGAAATTCTGTCTTAATGACCATAACAGCATGTAATTAATAATTATACAAAACCATTAGTTAACTGTGAATTAGGTTAAAAACGACAACACAGAACAGTGTTGTTAGTCTAACAATGTTAAATTACATTGGGGGTCTTGTGGGCAGTGCACTGACATATAATGTAACACTGTTGTGCTTCAGGCATCACAAGGTCGAGTCCCAGCTTGCGGACCTTTCCAGAGCCCATCCCACTTCGCTTCATGTCCACTTACTGTCCTATTGAAATAAAAACATAAAATGTCAAAAATAAAATCTTTAAAAAAAAGTTAAATTACAACACTGCTGATATATTGCGATCTGCTCTGGATCATGATGACAAACCAACATGTTTCAGCCGCAGAAACTGGAAACAGATTTTGGTGCTCTTTGACAATCTGCATAATGAATTGCATTTGTTCTTCAGTCTTTGAGAGGAGTCCATTGTACTATACCTCTTTTTTTCATTTGCATTGTTACATGATCTTCATTTAGGAAAAATAATGAAGTTGCGAGTGTTCTGCCATTGTCATGACATGTTGTCAAGTATAGTATCCCATGCTCAGAATTTCTGCTCTGCATTTAACCCATCCAAGTGCACACAAACAGCAGTGAGTAGTGAACACTGCTTACACACACTGTGAATATACACCTGGAGTAGTGGGCAGCCATTTGCCAATGGATGTATATTTTGTTTATGTATGGACAGACGTATATGTACTGTATATATGTCCATATGTATATCTTTTATTATGTTTTTGTAGTGGTATTATTGGATATATTTTGAAAATGTTGTTTTTATATTTCTCAGGTATTTTTGTATTTTATATTTTTTTCTTGCAATTTTATCTTTCGATGTACTTTAACCAATAAGGGCCACACTAATTATGGGTGTAACACTAGGGTGCAAAGTAACTAAAATAACCCACCATCCAGCAACTAATGAGACATTGATGAGAATGGACAGAGAACAACTGAAACAGAAGGCTATATATATAATGGGAGAAACAAGGAACTATCTGAGACACTGACAATAACATGGGTATCCATTACAAGAAATGAACAGCAGGAGAAACCAAGGCAACAAAGGAAACAGAAACAAAACAAATTACACCTCAAATGATGCACTATGCACTATGCACTTTTTATACCTATATACTCAACTGTATATTGCATACATTTTTAAAGGTTATTTTGTCATGCGTCTTCAAGTGTGATAGCCTCCTTGCGACAGTTGAGTCTATGAAGTGTCCAGCATTCCATACTTAAGTACATTATCCTGGTATTTAAAGTGCAATTTGTCTTTTGGAATTTTCAGTGTGGACTGAAAATTAGGTATGACATAATTTAACCAAAATAATATCACATTATAAGTGACATTATCAAAAAACACATTATTTTTGTCCACATAAGGTTTAAGGGTTGCCGTAAGGATGAGGTGCTTGGCATTGCCAATAATCGTTTAATCCGCATTGACCTGAGTGTTGGAGATGTTGTGAAAACCTGGAGATACAACACCATGAGGCAATGGAATGTCAACTGGGACATCAAACAGGTAATCCGACTTTATATTATTCTATACCAATGAGATTTGTCAGTTTTTCCAAGCTCTCATGTTAATATAAATATCACGGTGTAAAATAATAAATTCCTGCCATATCTGTACCAGGTTGCCATTGAGTTTGATGGCAATGTGAACATCGCCTTCAGCTGTGTGACAGCAGATTGTAAGATTGTCCACGAGTACATCGGTGGCTACATCTTCATGTCCACTCGAAGTCGGGAGCAGAGTGACACTCTGAATGAAGAGCTGTTTCACAAACTGACAGGCGGCCATGAAGCTCTATGAGGAAAAAAAAAGTCTGTGTACCTATGGACTGAAGATAATAAGATCTTCAAAAAAATTAATTAAATAAATACACATACAGATATGGCTATTCATAAATATTTCCCTTAAAAAACACTATTGTGTCTTGACACGTTTGTGAGACCTGAGGTGTTTCATTTTGTGATGTTTCTCTGTCTATGTTTTAATTGGCTTTGAGCAATCTTATTGTAGGTTATTTTCAGTTTTACTGTTAACACCATATCTTGTAGTTATTAAATTTCTCTGTAAAACCTTGTCAGCCTTTTGCTTTAATTCTTATGCATCTGATTGTTATTGTTGGCTCTTTATTGTTCTTAAATTCAGAGTTTAAGCATTCGGGTTGCTGCATTAATATATGTATGGAAGTCCACTGTGTTAAATACAGCAATGCAGGCGATTTTACAATGTTTGACTTGCAGCTCAAGAGTTAAAAAAGGGTACATTGTGGTGACATAATTTGGAGCAGGAAACCACAGTGCAAGTTTCACAAGCATTGCGTATAGCAGAGTATGTAAAGGAGCATCCTGTGCAATAAAATTAATTCTGTATTGCACAGGATGCTCTTTTACTCTTAAATTGCAATTATAAATAGCAAAAACTCCATATTAGCAGTAGCATTTACCGATCTATGTTTATACAGCTGGAGCAACATGCAGTCTACAGCCAGGCCCGGATTAAGAACACATAGGGCCCTGGGGCTATAGCAAACCCAAGGGCCCCCCTTCATAGTAGCCTATCTTGGTGCCACAACGTTTTCTACAACAGGAATAATTGTTTTATTTTTATTTTTTTAATTTTTTATCAAATCTCCAACACACAGAGATACAATGTGTATGCACACTAAATTTTCCAGGCTACAACACATTCAAAGAATAAATACACCAGATATATGAAGTCAAAGCAAACGGGTTTCCAGAAGCAGCAACAACATTTGAGCATATACAGCTCCCTTAAGGAGTTTAGTTTAAATAATTTTATTATAAGGTCTTCTTTCTGGCCCTAGAAGAGGAGAATCATCAGGGCTGGACTGGTGCTAAAATTCAGCCCATCTGGCCCACACAGTCCCCCATAAATGTTTTGCTGGGGCTAGGGCAATTGGAATAAATATTTATTAATAAATAACGAATGAAAACAAATGATATTTTTGAATACTTAAAATGCATTTAACAATATTAATATTCCATTATATTGCAGGCTCTTAATTATTGAAATAATATTTTTCTGCAATTAATGTTTATTAGAACTATTAAATTGTCCGTTGTAGTTGCCCTAATGAAAAGCTAATTCTTGAATCCAGAGTTAACTATAGTATTAGTAAACCTTTATAAAAATGGACTTATTGCCTTTATTTGAACCAATATTTAATAGGCTATAAGCAGTGGCGTAGCGGACGGGCATGCACCGCGGGGGCCCCGCGATAACCTCCCACTGCTGATTTGTGTCGTATCATGTGTCAATGAAAGGCAGAGATATTAGAACCGGGCCTCAATCTAGCCCTATCCCGGCCCGTGTCCAACAGTTTACCAGAATTACCTACCCGAGCCTGTCTTTTTTTCCCCTTTCTGCCAAAACAGCTTATAGGCCTATACTGTTTCAGCAACTAAAATAGTTCAGTTTTGTATGAAATGGCAAAGTGATTATATTTTGTTTCATTATTTTATTAGGTTAATTTAGAAAAACGTTTGGAGCATTTTTTGTTCGTTAAATGTAATTTTTTTGTTTTTTAAAGTATCGACCAAGCGGCCAGCGGCAGACAGTGAGTTGATCATAGCCTATTTGATCAATTTAGCCTTCTCAAATCATCACGGCTTGCCTAAAATAAAATCTATAGATATAAAACAGCTCAAGCATATCACAAAGTTGGGCTAGTTTAAACACAACCTATAAATGTGCGCTAAGAGGCATAACCAATCGTTTGTGTGGAGAGTGGAAGCTGAAGTGCGCTTTACAGGACATGGAGGCGCCAGCGCGATCACTTGCATTGGAAACAATTTAAAATACTCCATCATTTTTACTCATAAAGGTAATACAACATTCAGAACTGTAAAGGATTAAGAAGCATGCAACGTTTCAGGGTGATCGGACTATAGGTGGCGCTATAACAGTCATAACTGTTAAAAATCATCATATTTATTTGGTAAATTACCTGCATTTGCCCAAAATGCTATTTTTAATCATTGATTTAGGTGATTACAGCCATGTAACACAAAATATTTTTCCTTATGTGCTTAAATGCCTTAACTGCTTGAACCCCGGATATCGCTGCTTGCAGCTATATTTATTATTATTATTATTAGGTTACTATTATTATTAAATTACAATGAATGTATGCAATAATTTCATAGCGCATCACCGCATGAAGGGCTGTGAGGATAATAAAAGGATATTGGCTTACTCCTCATTGAAAATGTTTTTTAAAAGGTTTTTTGTTTTGTTTTTGTTTTTAAAACAGGTCTATTCATTTATACAATGAATTATAGGCCTATAAGAGCAGCTTTATTTCATGCACCGATTTTCAAAAACAGCCTGTTTAACGCGAAATAGGTTTATTCTCGTGTTTTGCACTATACAGGTCACAAGAGAAATATTAAGGGAATAATTTAAGACAGTTATATAGCCTACTGTTATCAGCATATATTGAAGCAGATTAGTCTCTCGTCGTCTCATAAATATGTTGAATATCTGTTAAATAGCCTAGTTGTGGTGCTGTGGCTTAAATTGCTTATTTACAGTTTTGTACAGTTTACCTCTACAATTCAGTTTACATGGTCGGTGCTACTCAATCTGGTTTCCGCTAGTTTCACCACCGAGACTTTACTGTTCAAATATAAGTGTCGTGTGTGGAATTCAAATGGGCAAGCGCTGCTTATTATCACTTCAATAGAGCGGCGAAAGTTTCGAGCTACAGTCGCGGGTGGGAGACACCGGTCCGGTGTGGTCCAGCTGTTCTCTTGCGCGGTTTAATCAGGTAATTTAGTGCCATTTCATCACTTGGCTTTTAGTGCTTGTTTCCCATGCGCTACAGTAAAGCCGAGGCGATTAAAAGATACCCGCAACTCTAGTGTAAACGAGTACAAAGACATTTTTTAATCGCTCATATCTTTTGGACTGAAATAGCGCAGACACTAATAAGCGGCGTGGTGGGAGGGATGGCCAGAGGTGTCATTTCCCGGCACTCGATATTCGCAAATCTAGGGGCCGTCTCTAAAGTTACATACGACATTGGTATACACTTTTCGAACTTCAATAGCATTTGAGGAAAATTACTTACAGTAACACAACCAACTGTGAAGTGTTCATGTAGTTCTCAGGTTATAAGGCACACCTTTTAGATTTTAAACCTCTTTTGTGCCGCCAATATATATGATTGAATTACGTACGATTATTTTTGACAGTGATTTTATTCCATAGGATTTCGGCAATCGGCACACTTCGGAAAAGCTTGGGTGCTCCCGATGGCCAATCAATTCTATGTCTAATTTTCCTTTCCTCCACAGCCAATCACGTCGGGCCCCCTCAATCCGCGGGCCCTGGGGCTTCAGCCCCGCCTAGCCTTTATGTTAATCCGGCCCTGTCAACAGTATGTTATCACTCTGAGGACATGGTGACAGTAATGGACGTGAGAACAGGTTTTTAATGAAATAAGCATTCTCATTTGTATGCATTTCAAACGGGGTTCGGGATTTCTAAGGTCGATGTTTTCATTAACTGTTACAAGAGTGTGGTTGATTTCAGCTGCACGCAGCATCAGAAGCACATGCCTTATCGCTCCTAATAGCTTACTATACAAATAGAGGATAAAGTCATATCAATGACAGTTATCAAATGACTTAAATTATGATATTTTACTCAGCTGGGTGCTGGGGTCTTATCTATCAGATTGCAACATATGTTAAAGGGCACCTATAATGCAAAAATCACTTTTATAAGGTGTTTGAACACAGTTGTGCGGCAGCAGTGTGTGTAAAAAACCTAATGGTAAAAATCCACCCAATCATTTTTTTTGTCTCTCTAAATGAGCGGTTTCAGATTCTCCCTCTTTACACGTCACTGAAGGGAAAAAGTCCCGCCCATTTGTGACACTCTCTGCTCTATTAGCATAAACTACAGTGAGAAGCAGCAGTCCGTCATTACTGTGGATATACAATGTCAGTTAGAAGTGTTGTGTTTTATGATGCACCAATGGGCACAGGAGTCTCCATAGACTCCCTCAATCAGAGCCGCTGAGGACACTGGTTAAATTTCATTATCGATGAAAATGTCCAAGGAAAAAAATCTGTAAAGTCCCCTATATGTTTAGGGATCAATAATGCTTTGTGTGCGAAAGTCAGCTCCAGACAAAGTAAGTCGCGCGTTTGTTTTCCAACGGCTTTTGCGTACCACATTTAGATGAAGTGAGAAATAAGTGTTTATTATGTTTGAAATATGGATATTTATCTTACAAAAATGCATGGATTCGCTACAGGAGGCCTATATTCACCCCCCAGAGCCGTGTGAGGCACATTTTATTATGGATGCGCATGCTTTATTTGACGTCTTTTGGACTGTTGAACAAAAACACCCACCCACTGCAACAATAACGCTTGGAATAGCCAGGACATTTTTTAATATAACTCCAATTGGATTTGTCTGAAAGAAGTCATATACACCTAGGATGCCTCGAAGGTGAGTAAATCACAGGCTAACTTTCAGTTTTGGGTGAATGAATGAATGAGGCATTTATATAGCACTTTATTGTGTATTGTTGTACACCCAAAGCACTTTACAATCATATGGGGGTGTCTCTCCTGAACTAACCCTTTAAAGGGAAAGACACAAAAACATACCCTAAAAGTGGCAATTTTAACAAGCTATAAAAAATTATCTATAGGGTTTTTGAGCTAAAACTTCACATATGCACTCTGGGGACATCAGAGACTTATTTTAAATCTTGTAAAAAGGGGCATAATAGATCACCTTTAATTAACATTAAACATAGTGCTCGTCTAATTAGAGTTAAGCTGGTCGGAGTAGTAGCCCAGGCACACATAGTCATAGGCCACTAGTATTTAAAGGCTCTTCGGAGCAGCAGCATTACATATGTCTTGGTGATAGATCTGCTTGTTGGAGGGTATTTTGTTCTATACTGTCTGTTCATTCTTTCATGTGTGTGGATATGTGCATGTTCGCCTATGCAGCAGTTATATTCTTATACTCAGAAGCATGCATATATTGGTTTGTATTGTCCATTCTGTGTCTCCTGCTTATTAGAGGTTTGTTTCATATAGGTTATATGTGCAGCAGCAGTGTTTCTTAAATGCTCACAGCAACATGTTGTGGATGTGTTGGCAGTAGCAAGTCTTGGTACTTGCTCTGCAGCAGCGTAGCAGATCTATTCCGCCAAGACCAAACATATTAACATTGTCATGTACATTACCATGCCAATCCATCCGAGAGTTGTCATGATAGAAATCCAAAGTTCTGACATGAAACTCTAGATGGCTCAGTCTGATAAGTGTAACTCAATTTCATCTTCCTCAAAGTGATATTGTCTGCCAACGGTGGATGAAGGCACAGAAGGATGACACAGAATGTGGCTGACTGGTATGTAGCGTCTGGACCAATCAAACACACAATATATATTATGTTAGCTAGATTTAACAAATACTCTGTAACACCCCTCAGTTAACAAGCCATATGAGGACCTATGGACCCTTCCCCCCGAAATGCGTAACACCCCAGGAAGCCGAACAGGCCCCTGGTTCCATGGCAACCAACCATTTCACTGGGTTCATTGCCCAGTGGAATGTGAGCAGAGAGACTCTCACTGCATTTTCTATAAGCAAGAGGCACAATGCTCAGTAGAAATGGACTTTTCTACTAATTAATTCATAGGAAAACCTTTCTTTGAATGAACAGTGTATCCTTCAGGTCATTGTGTATATTATTGTCATTGTGTATTTTGTCTTTGAGATTGTATACTGTTTTATGCAGGCTTATGATCGAAACACTCACTCCTGTCACCTTACATTATATATATATATATATAACCCTACCATGTTTAGTATCTATGAATTAGTATTCGGATGATCTAATTGAGAGTGTATATTGTATGTTCATACCTATGCAACATATTAGTGTTCTAAGAATCTTTATTAGTTTGTGCATCCACACCCCAAGCGAATTACATGTGCAAATTACCATGCCCTCGAACAAAGGGTCGTAAAACCCTCCAGCAATTGCAATCTCCCGCTTGGAATTTCTTCCTTTCTCATTGGACAAGCCCACCTTGAGAGGCGTGACTCTTCTCCGACCTTAAAGGCCCACACCAGGCACCCTCCTCGGGGTTCGGTGGTTCTGTTAGGTTCTGAGAAGATGTGAGCGCCAATGCTCCAGGACATCCTAAGTTTTGTTAATAAAACCTTACCTGTATCACACTTGACGTGGTTCATTGTTTGCTCATAACTGGAGTCACTTAATCATGCAGATTTATGCTACAAGCTTTTGTAGAATTGTACAGTAAGGAAGTTATTTCCCTTAACCAGGAAATTAACGTTCTTAGAATTGACAAGACAGTTGACCCTGAGAGGTCATCTAAATATCTACAGCGGATCTAAAATATGAATAATTAATTATAACTAGTTATGATTAATTATTCATATTTCCCAGTAGCTGATTCATTACAGGTACTTATCAGAACTTCTAGAAATTGTGTAAAGAATTGTAACGACTCAAATCATCGCATTTTGCATTTAAGTAAAAATCAAACAAAAACTATCCCAAATGGGAAAACACTCCAGCCGGACAAGGCAAGACAGGGCTACGCACAGCAGAGCAGGGCATGACTTGGTCCAGGGTTGCCCAACCCTGTTCCTGGAGATCTACCTTCCTGCAGAGTTCAGTTCTAACCCTTGATGATCTGAGTTTCAGATCATCAAACTAATTTAAATATTAGTAAAAGATAACATAAGTGAACACAACATGCAGTTTTTAAATGAAGGTTTTTATTATTTAAAAAAACTGCATGTTGTGTTTACTTGTGTTATCTTTGACTAATATTTAAATTTGTTTGATGATCTGAAACATTAAAGTGTGACAAACATGCAAAAAATAAGAAATCAGGAAGGGGGCCAACACTTTTTCACACCACTGTATGTGATTCCATTTTCAGAACCTTCTGAAATAAAAAAAAAAACATTACAAAAAATTTACAAAAATTAAAAACTTAAAAATTAAGTGTGTTTTATCCATCATGTTTTAGAAGTAGATAAAAAAAACTTGCTGAATTTTATGTAGAAATGGTACATCTTGCTCCGACCAAAGTGACTTAAACGCACCTGACAACATAATTATGACTTCACAAACTGTAAATACAAACTTCCCAGGAGAACATGAATGCACTCAAATAACACAGGGAGAATAAATAGAATCAGAATCAGAATCAGAATCAGAATGAGTTTTTATTGCCAGGTATGTTTACACATACGAGGAATTTGTTTTCATGACAGAAGCTCCACAGTGTAACAGAATGACAGTGACAGAACAAAAACACAGATAATAAAAAATAGAAAAATAGAACAAGTAACTAAGGAATAAAAATATACAAATCGACAATTGTATGTACAGGTATATAACAATAGACAGTTGTATGTACAGGTATATTATGTGCAAATTGAAATGTAGACTGAGTGTGTGTGTTAGATAAATAAGTGTATGAGTGAATAAATAGTGTCTGTTCCACAGTTATTGTCAAGTGTTCATGAGATGGATGGCCTGAGGGAAAAAACTGTTCCTGTGTCTGGTCGTTCTGGTGCTCAGAGCTCTGTAGCGTCGACCAGATGGCAACAGTGCAAAGAGGGAGTGTGCTGGATGTGAGGGGTCCAGAGTGATTCTGCCAGCCCTTTTGCTCACTCTGGACGAGTACAGTTCTTGGAGAGAAGGGAGGGTTGTACCAATGATTCGCTCAGCAGTCCGGACTACCCTCTGAAGTCTTCTGAGGTCAGATTTGGTAGCTGAGCTGAACCAGACAGTTATTGAAGTGCAGAGGACAGATTCAATAATGGCGGAGTAGAACTGTTTCAGCAGCTCCTGTGGCAGGTTGAACTTCCTCAGCTGGCGAAGGAAGTACAACCTCTGCTGGGCCTTTTTCACAATGGAGTCAATGTGAGTGTCCCACTTCAGGTCCTGAGAGATTGTGGTGCCCAGGAACCTGAATGACTCCACTGCAGTCACAGTGCTGTCCATGATGGTGAGTGGGGGGAGTGCAGAGGGGTTTCTCCTGAAGTCCACTGTCATCTCCACAGTTTTTAGCGTGTTGAGCGCCAGGGTGTTGAGACTTCACCAGACAGCCAGCTGCTCGACCTCCTGTCTATAAGCAGACCCGTCAGCGTCCTGAATGAGGCCGATGAGTGTGGTGTCGTCAGCAAACTTCAGGAGCTTGACAGAGGGGTCTTTAGATGTGCAGTCATTGGTTTACCGGGAGAAGAGCAGTAGAGAGAGAACACAACCCTGAGGAGCTCCAGTGCTGATCGTACGGGTGCTGGATGTGTATTTTCCCAGCCTCACTAGCTGCTGCCTGTCTGTCAGGAAGCTGTTGATCCACTGACAGACGGAGGTGGGCACGGAGAGCTGAGTTAGTTTGGGCAGGAGGAGGTTTGGGATGATGGTGTTAAAGGCCGAGCTGAAGTCCACGAACAGGATCCTCACATAAGTCCCTGGTCTGTCTAGATGTTGCAGAACATAATGCAGTCCCATGTTTACTGCATCGTCCACAGACCTGTTTGCTCTGTAGGCAAACTGAAGAGGATCCAGCAAGGGTCCAGTGATGTCCTTCAGGTGGGCCAGCACCAGTCTTTCAAAAGACTTCATGACCACAGACGTGGGAAGGAAATTAGGGTAAATAGGGAAAGCAGGTGGGGCAAATGAACCAGTAATCAGATAACAAGAAGAGCATGATTAAGACAACAGATGGGAGAACAAATGGCAATAAAAGCCATGTGTACATCCTTTGATATGATTTTCAGTCTACTGGAACAACTGGTGAGGGGTAAGAATATGGTTTGCGGTGCTAGCCTGCAGACTGTCCATTGCATCCAAGTGTTTCACGGTGTCTCCTATACCAATGCAGAGCAATTTGGTATGACTTGTGACAAAAAAATGCTATTCTGAAGACAAGCTGAAGTCTGCTTTGTAGTGCACAAGGTTCTAAATCTTTTTGAAATGTTAATGCTGACCTAAACACCTTTTGTCCACAGAACATTCTTGAATACTCCTCACTGTCATAAAAGGCAATTGTTCACAGTTTAACGGTGCTTCCTATAGCATTGCAGAGTGATTTATCATGACAAAGTTTGCTTTGTGATACACAAGGTTCTCAATATTTTTTTTTATGTTATACTGGCTAGTGGCTCCATCACTTAAGTACTTCTTCCTTGTGATGCCTGGTGAAACCTTCTTGACATGGCTTAAAACAAAGAAAAATATAAGCATATTAATGAATTATATGCATATGCACAAATAGGCATACCAATGCACGCATTTCAAAAAGTAATCATTGGAAAAGCAGATCTGAAACTAAAATTACCTGGGGCCTCATGTATAAAACTTTACGTAGATTTCAGCGGAAGATTGTGCGTACATGAATCTCCACCCCGTCTCCTCCCCGAAATAGCCATATATGGAGCTTACAACACCTAGTTTTAATATGCATAACGTCATCTGCATATTATTTCCATGCATATTCCATCTACGTAACACCATGTTTAACGCAGTTAAGAGTACAATGAGTTAGGAAAATATGAGACACGTAATATAAATGCTTTTTGAGACATCACATTGCTATTCAAATTTATGCAATTCTACCTATAAAGTAAACATATATTTTAGAACCTTTATTTGAATGGAGATAGGCCTTATTTTTTTGCAGTGTAAATAACTGCCTGACTCGCATATCAATAACAAAAACATTTTGAAAATAAAACGTGCATACCTTACAGTTTCCTTCAAATTCTGTCTTTTTAAATATGGTGTTTGTCACAATATTGGGAAGATCACGAAAGGGGTTATCATTAGGCTACTGTCTGTGTGCGACACCTGTGAACAGAGATTTTAGAGTACTGTCATCAAACCTGTTCAAACCAGCCAATGGAATGTTTGATCAACAAGTGTATCCATGTCTGTCGTTATCGTATATGTTCCAAAGCATCAGACGAATCAAGTTCACATCAGTGATCATTATTCACGCAAAAGTATTTTCTCTGAACATGAGTTTTGCTATTTAGAACACAAATTAAAGCGTAATTGTAATGCTCCAAGCAATCCTCGCTGTGATTAAAACATTAAATCGCATACCACAGGAAAATTGTTCGAAAGCAGCACATCCATTGCAAATATCTCTGTTTAAATTAATAGAAAATTTTGTAATTTCTGGATAATCATTTCATGAAATTTCAGTGTATAATTGCATTATTGAGAGTGTCATATTTAATCTAAATGTGTATGTCAAATGTAAAACAGACTTTAAAATCATTCTGTTTGCTTCATTATTTCGCTCACTCCAGTAAAAGAGTGTGTACGCATGGTCTAGAGCAGGGATCCTCAAATCTGGCCCACGAGATACACTTTCCTGCAGAGTTTAGCTCTAACCCTAATCAAACACACCTGAGCAAGCTAATCAATGTCTTCAGGATCATTAGAAAATCACAGGTAAGTGAGTTTGATCAGGGTTGGAGCTAAACTCTGCAGTGCATTGGCCCTCCAGGGCAAGATTTGAGAAACCCTGGTCTAGAGTGTCCATACGGTGCGCACATATTTTCTCCTAGTTTATTTTTTATGAATCCCAATATGTGCATGGAAAAATGCATACGCATATTTCCATGCTCATTTTGTGCATATGCAACGTTTATACATCAGGCCCCTGATGATCACTAAGTGTACAGCAATTGAATAATGTTTTATGTTGTCACTGGCAGTGTTGGGGGTAATATATTACAAGTAACGCGAGTTACGTAATCAGATTACTTTTTCAAGTAACTAGTAAAGTAACGCATTACTTTTTAATTTACAAGAGAATATCTGAGTTACTTTTTCAAATAAGTAACGCAAGTTACTTTTTTCCCCAATGTATTGATTGACAGTTCTCCTGTCCCCATGTTGAGAGAAATCAGAAGATGTTACTGTAGTTCTAAAATAAATATGAATATGCATTAATTCATCTCGCTTACAAAAAAGTGTTGAAATGTCTTCTTCTTCATTCTACTGTACGTTCCCTTCAGCCTGAGGCTTATTCATTTCACTTTTGGTGTGAAAAGGCTTTTATATTTGCCAAAAATATAACTTTTTTTATTTTAAAAACAATCAAGCAAGCCCTGTACGGATTTAAAAAGTAACGCAAAAGTAACGTAACGCATTACTTTCCATTAAAAAGTAACTAAGTACCGTAATTAGTTACTTTTTTATGGAGTAACGCAATATTGTAATGCATTACTTTTAAAAGTAACTTTCCCCAACACTGGTCACTGGTAAAGCAGAAACACACCATTGCATCATCCTTAAAATGGTACACTGCAAAGGGATGAATTGTTTCTAAAATGTTTTCCCAGTGATGTCCTTGAACTGTATTCTGAACAATGAACAAATAATTTTCAGCAAAGTCAAACAGTATCATCGTGTTGTCTGTTGTTAGAAATACCTTTTACATGATGGGAGGAAAGCTGCTTCTAACTTTGCAATTAAGTGGTATGTTGTCAGTTTTATCCATTTGCCTTGTGAGCTCATCTACAAAGCTTTCCATCCATGTTATTAGTGTGCAGCCTTTCTCAAGGTGGGTCCACTGCTTGAAGCTGACTACCTCGTCGTCATACAGGCACACTTGCTTAAAATTGGTCATCTCATAATTAGTACTGCCTGGACATTCATTATATCTGCGTATAATGCACTCCTTGCTTTTGATGTCATGTACCATAGGTGGTGCTCATAGCCTTTAACACCAGGGGTGACGGCTACCAGGAGTTTCATATTTGAATGAATCTCACATGCGTACTGTATGTGTTCCTTTTGCTCCAACTGTTCTACACTATGGGGAAAAAACTTGGGGGAATAAAATTGAAAAGAAAAAATGAAAAACTTTGCAACCTGGCTCTTTGTTTTTGAACTGAGTGTATATTTAATTTCATATGCAAAAGTCTTTTCTGGTTTGGGGTATTTTTGCCTCTTCCATCTTGTCACAGGGTGACTAATTTTACAGGAACAATTAGTAGATGGAATATGGGAATGTAGAATGATAAGAAAGATAAACCTATTGGCCCTGGGATGATGGGGGTGGGGCAGGGGGTGTGTTCTCTGCGTTTTAGGTTGAGGTGCAGGATCAAAACGGAAGAACGGCGTGGACTGAGAGAGGTGTGCAGCGTGGGTGAAACGCGGACAAAGCCCTGAGTAGGACAGACGAACGAGAAACAGCACAGTGTGAGTGGCGAGGGAGACGAGGTGGAACGAATTCCTAGTATTGGCCGGCGAGTCGGACGAAAAGGAAGGAGGCTGTTGTGTCGACAAAGATATTGTGTAGCCACTAGATGGCAGTCTGTAACGAGAAGGGAAGGTTAGGAAACCTTGTCTGTGTATGCCTCTTTATTTTGTTGCAAAAGTACAGATATGTGACCCTGGACCACAAAACCAGTCATAAGGGTCAATTTCTTGAAATTTAGATTTTTACATGGATAAATAAGCTTTCCATTTATGTATGGTTTGTTAGGATAGGACAATATTTGGCCGAGATACAACTATTTGAACACCTGGAATCTGAGGGTGCAAAAAAAAAATCTAAATACTGAGAAAACCGCCTTTAAAGTTGTCCAAATGAATTTCTTAGCAATGCATATTACTAATCAAAAATTATATTTTGATATATTCACGGTAGGAAATTTACAAAATATCTTCATGGGACATTATCTTTACTTAATATCCTAATGATTTTTGGCATATAAGAAAAATGCATACTTATACTACAGCTGCACTGAAAAAAACATTTTTATTCCTGCTGTCAATGTTGTCGCCTAGAGACACAAATTTAGGCAAAGGACACAGCGGACTGATGGAACTATTAATAATTTCCTGGCTGCTTTACGAGAGCTTTTGGCTGCATGTGATTTTGGTGCTACGATCACAAATGCTACGATCAGCTCATGGAGCAGGTGGATAGTTCACGTGTTTGGAACAGAATTTTGCTTGAACCTGACCTCACTCTGAATAAAGCTATCTCAACTGCAGTGCAAATGGAGACTGCATTAAAGAACTCAAAGATACTTTCAGATACTTCACAAGTACGGGCCATACAGAGTCATCGGAATACAAAACATCCGCTACGGTTGTTTCCTCTTCGTCAGAAAGGCCTGTTGCCAACTCAAAACAATGGTGTTCATGCTACCTTAACGGATCCAGCAATCATCTGGCTAACAAGCCTTCATGTCCAGCAACGAAAGCAGTTTGCAATTCCTGTGGAATAATAGGACACTTCGCCAAAGTGTGCCGCTCGTCACAGAAACAGGTGCGTGAGATTGTCATACCAGAGCTCACTGTATTATACATGAATGAACCTATGACTGAACCTATGACTGTGAAAGACAAAATTCTCTGTTGTGTGCAAATTAAAACAGATGATGGACATAGTCAGCCAGTGGAGCTAATTGTGGACACAGGCTCATCAGTGTCCATACTGCTAGAGAGTACTTACCGTGCACATTTTGCTTCATGCACTCTCAATCCACGACAGTAAAATTAGTTTCTTATTCTAAAGAGACTATTCCGGTGCTGGGCTGTTTCTCCACAGATGTCTTCCATGACGGTAAATCAGCAGTGGGAACCTTCTACATAGTAATGTCAGGCTCACCTTTGCTGGGGATGGATCTGCTGAAAGCACTTAACTGCTGTATAGAAGGTGATACCGTGATTTCAAATGAGACTTCTAAATTGCTGCCAATACATACTGTAGGCTGTGCAAGTGGATTCGTACACAAAGTGAAGGTAAAGCAGGATATTGTACCTGTTCAGCAAAAATTGAGAAGACTACCATTGTCAGTGAGACAAGCTGTTTCTGATGAACTCAAAACCTTGCTGGAACACGACATAATCGAATGGGTCGATGCATCCCCATGGGTCTCCCCAATTGTTGTGACACAAAAAAAAGGTGGTGGAATCCACATGTGTGTCAATTTAGGGAGCCTAACAAGGCTATAGTTGTAGACAGCCACCCCATAGAGGAACTGTTGGCAGAACTGTGTGGAGCGAGAGTGTTCTCTACCATAGATGTAGCCTCAGCATATCACCAGATTTTACTGCACCCCGAAAGTTGAGATTTGACAGCATTTATAACGCAGGATGGGTTGTTACATTATAAACGTGTCCCGTATGGTCTGGCTTTGGCAGTGCCTGGTTTTCAGAAAATGATGATCACCATACTGCATGGATTGTCAGGTAGCCAAGCTTAATTAGATGACCTAATTGTGTATGGAGACACAGAGGACACCCATGACACTCCCTTACATTCAGTACTTCACCGTCTAAATGAGGCTGGACTGAAACTGAATACGCAGAAATGCAAATTTACGTTGAAAACCCTGAAGTTTTTGAGTCACAATTTCTAGGGAGTGACTGTGTCCAGACCCTGATAACTTAGCTGCCATTATATATGCACCTGCTCCCCATGACTTGGCCTCATTACGCTCATTCCTGGGCCTTACCTCCTGGTATAGTAAATTCCTGCCTGATTACGTGGTGGTGGAACCACTGCGTGAAATTTTGAGAACCTCTGCTGACATGAACTTTCTTTGGACTGATAAGGCAGAACAAAATGTTGCTACCCTGAAGAAGCTCTTATCTCAGAGCTCCATTCTAGCTCTGTTTGGCCCATGACTACCAACTTATGAGAGTACCGATGCTTCTGATTACGGTGTGGGAGGAGTTCTTTCATAACTACATACTGATGGTACAGAGCGCATAGTTGCATTTGCCTCCCGAACTCTTTCAGCAGCCGAAAGGAAGTACTCGACTGTGGAAAGAGAAGCATTGGCTTGTGTGTAGAGTATTGAAAATGGAGGACATACCTGTGGAGGAGACATTTTGTCCTGCGCACCGACCACCAAGCCCTCACAACACTTCTTACATCTAAAGACACAGGGAGAGCTGGCATGCGAATCGCTAGGTGGTCAGCCAAGTCTGTTATGCTATTCTTATGAGGTTGCATTCCGTCCTGGGAAGTACAACATGACAGCAGACTGTCTCTCTCGACTCCCTTTACCTGACATGGGTGATCCAACAGGTGAACCAAAATGGTTGGCACTGTGTCTCACTTGCTTGCCTTGTCTGTCTCTGAGTTTGCTTCTGCATCAGAGAGCTGCCCCCAGTTAGCCCAACTTTGTGCACAGATAGAGAAAGGCTGGCCTAAAAACAAAAAGTCAGTGAAACAAGAACTGGAACCCTACTTTCACATCCAAGCTTTCGGTTGAGGGTTTGTTAACTATGCGTGGTAACCACTGCTTAGTAGTCCCAATGTCACTGCGTACAAGACTCATAAACTTAGCACATGAAGGACACCAAAGCATTGTCCGAACAAAGCAAAGGCTTCGTGATCTCTACTGGTGGCCGAAAATGTGCACTACCTAGAACTACCTAGTGGCCCATGGGAAAAGATAGCCATTGATATCATGGGACTGTCACTACACCATAACCCTGGTTGATTACTTCAGTAAGTGGCCAGAAGTAGCTTTTGCACCACAAGTGACAATAGATCATAAACTTCGTCATAAACTTTTTGGACATCGTCTTTAGTAGAGAGGGAAATTCGCACTGCTTATTCTCTGATAATGGTTTGCAGCTAACATCTACTGCTTTGGCTGACTTTCTGAAGGAACATAACATTCCAGATACATACTCCAGTGTATATTATCCTTAAGCCAATGGCCCACATGAAAAAAATACTATAGTAATTTATAGTAAATACTATAGTGTTTTTGAACCATACTATAGTAAAGCACTTGAATTAATTGATTGTGGGTTTTTTTTCAAATGACTTTACCCAATACTTTTAAGTTTTCTACAACTATAGGGTATATTATTATACTACAATACACAACAGTTTACTATAGTAAAAACTAAAGTATACTACAGTATTTATTATAGTTTATCAGCTCACTGTAGTAAATACTACAGTATGCTGTAACATTCATTAACAAAGTGTTGTAAATACTATAATATATACAGTATAATACACTTTACTATAGTATGTCGAACGATTTAATAGTGTTGAAGCAATGCATCCAATATGCAATTCAGGAGAAGAAGCCTTGGATATCAGCCGTGACAGTTTTTGCATAGCTTCCAGGCAACACCACATGCGACCATGGGGGCTACGGCTTTTGTGTTGCTGTGTGGCCGCAAAATGCACACTAAATTAAATGTCCTGCCAGTCAGAACAGACGTGAAGACATATGCAGAGATCAAAAATACTGTGACACGTAATCAGCAGAAATGTAAGGAGGATACTGACAAAAGGAGGGGAGCCAAGATACCTAAATTCAAGGAGAAAAACTGGGTACATATTAAGAAACCAGAGCATGTTCACAAATGGCACTTTTCCACTGCATGGTACGGCTCACTTTTGGGGGGTTTTCCACTGGGTACGGTACCTGGTACCTGGTACTTTTTTTAGTACCACCTCGGTTGAGGTTCCAAGTGAACAGAACCATTTTCAAAACGTGACGTGTAAAGATCACGGATTGGCCGGAGAGAATCATCACTACCTGTATCACTGAACACGACACAAACACAACAGAACCGCTAGATTTAAATCAGCACAGCCAGCGAAGGATCGAACGCAACTGTTTTGAACGAGCGTACCTTTTTTTACAACCAAAAAGTGGCTGTTTCGTTGTCTGTTGAGGAAGTACAGACGTTCCTCTCGTTGATAGCAGAGGAGCGGATCCAGCGAGAGCTTAATGGGGCGACGAGGAATGAAAAAGTTTTTCAGGAGTCACGGCAGTATAGGCGGCGCAACTAACGATATGTGAATATTCCCACCCACTCTAAAGCGATACTAAACTGCAGTGGAAACGCAAACCAAGCCATGCCGAGCAGAGTCGTACCACGCAGTGGAAAAGTGCCAAAAGGATCCCCAAGGTATACTGCTCCGCATTTGGTGAAAAGGAGAGTTGGCCCAAATACTTTCCTATTGGATGATGGGAAGAAATGGAATGTGTCTCGCCTCACTGGAGTTCCGAATGAGGTGCTGATAAGTTTGGAAAAAATGCCAGAAGGGGAACCAACTGTTACGGAAGAGGCTTGACACAACAGGTTAGTGATATACAAGTGTTTATTTTTGGTCACAGTGAGTACTGGTGTTGAGTCCGGAGGAAGTGAGGGTGAGGGAAAGGTCCGTGAGAGAGTGCAGAGGATATGGAGAGTGGAGTAATCCGAGTCCTTGGTTTGAGTGAGGCTGGAAGGTATCTGGGGGAAGCACACACCTCAGCGATCCGGGAACTAGGAGATGCAGGAGACACTTGGAGACGGGGAGACACTAGGAGGAACACAGGAGGTAAGTAATGCACGAAGTATTCAAAGGTAATCAGTAGTAAAGTCAGTGAGTCCTCTACGTATGAACGAGACCGGACAGTGAGGGTGTCTGAGGTGTGTGCTTTTATGCAGGCTGGTAATGAGGTGCTTGATTGGTGACAGGTGTGGGTGTTTAGAACTCAGGTGAGAGGGATCGTTGTGATTGGGTGGTGGCAGAGCCTGGCTGATCTGTTACACCAACCTTACAGCCTCAGGCTCATGAGAAGGAACAGCAAACAAGTCCTAGGCGAAGTGTGAGAGTTCCTAAACAACCAGCTTGGTTGAAGGACTTTGTGTTAAAAAAACAAGTAACAGACACAGTAATGCTGAAAGTTCAGGGTTCAAAATCATTTTATTGTAATTTTGGTTATTTGCGGTGTGTACTGGCTTCATATCCAGCAAGCTAAACACTTCTACTCAATAAACGGACTTGACACCAGGAAGTTGTAGTTCAGATGATTTACTGAGTAAAATGTGTAAAACTGTCAAATAAAACAAAGAGATTTTATAAATAAACTGTTACATGAAAAATGTTGAGTCCAATTGTATCTAACATGAGATAAATCAAGCGTAGCGTTATTTCTGGCAGGTCACGTTAGTCAAGCTCGCATCAGCTGACTCTCAGCTGATCCCCATTTACCTATGAGAATACGACACCTATCTAAGCATTCACATATAAGGTCCCTCAGTATTATCAGCAGTTTTCGCATTGCTCAGTAGCTATAGCTAATTAAATGGCGAATTCAGCAGGCAAAACACCATCATCGCTAGGAATCGGGAATTTAGAGAAGTGGAATTCGTTTCCCCAATGGTCTCACCTCCGTTTCATTCAAGTTCGTTAACTTGAACATGTGAATTCACCGCATTGATCAGAATCTGCCTGATTCGGAAGTGACTGAGTTAGCATTACTTCACGCATCTCTACATTATTGTCATGGACTCCACGAGTTATGTGACTGACTCAAGAACAAGTTCAGATGGGAACTTCATCCCAAGAAGGATATCAAGAGATCAAGCATCCACTTCACAGCTGCTATGTTTCACTCTCTCGAACATCTTCACAAGCTAAGTTCCATTTAACGCTCTCAGGTTATCATGTTGCTAAGGCTATCCGTGTTGTTTAGGCTCATTTAGTTGTTTTCAGTTAAATGCTTGTGCTAGTTTATTTAAATGTGAGGTACTTATCTGTTGTCACTGGCAACACGCTTGTCGCTGCAATATGCTGCGCTTAACAGGGGGTCTAATGTCATTTCATGCATTCCGAGTTATTTACACTGTTAAGAGTTGGATTCTTATGCACGCGCGCGCACTCAGCGACCCAAGCGAGAGCAAGAGCGCAGCGCTTAACGTGTTTCTTCCATGGTTACGGAAGTCATCGGCAGCGTCATTACCAGGAGCAATACCTGTGTACTTGCTCAAGAAGACTAGGATGTTCGAGATGAACTACACTAGCCTGCCTCTGGCTGGAGAGAGTACCCAGCAAGCAATTTTGCATTTAAAAGACGTCTAAATATAGCCTAGACGTCTAGGCTAAAACCAGGCTAAATTTGGGCTGTCAGTGAAAATCTAATAGACGTCTAATCATAGCCCAAGAATAGACTAGTCATCAATTAGACGGCTAATAAACGACTACATATATACATCTAATAGACAACAAAATGGCAATCTATACATACAGCTTTTATTAAGAAAAATAAAAATTAACAACTTGGACAACTTAAGACAATACAACATGATAAAAATACAAAAGAATTAATGACAAAATAAAATGTTATAAATTCAATACACTTAAATATAAATATTATGATAAAAAATCTGGAGTTTTTAACAATTTAAGATAATAAAAATATAAAAATTTAAAAATTAAATATTTTAAATAACTAATTTATTATTATTAAATCTAATTAGTAAATCTAATACAAATCAAGAGCATGTTATCACACTTAACATTAAAACATTACGGATAAATGACAACATAAAAAAAAGCTTAACCCTTTTGTTGGTTTACTTTTAACAAATAAAACTACCAACAGTGAACTTAGAGGAAATTATTAATTATTGGTTTTATTTCTTGTTTAAAATGCCTCCCAACTGCATTCCTCAAGTCCAACTCTGTTGCTGCCGGGAAGTTGGTCATCACAGCATCTGCCAAATAAGAAGAAAAAAAAAGCACAAGAAAAGCTTGACATCATTTTTTACTTTAATTGTGACCGGGAGTCACTCTCTTTTGCTTGGATGCCAACTAAAAACAAAAACGAGATATATAGTGTATCACCATTCAGTGTGTTAAAAAAGAGAAAAGCCCTCTGGTAAATGTTGTGTTTTATACACATACCTCTGATGACCGAGAACAGTGCAGTCTTTTCAAATTCCTCTTTCTGCAGCGGACCACCCCCCTTCATGTTGAATTTGGACATGAGGGAATTTTTTTAAAACCCTAAAATATAATACAGATTGAGGTGGTTAACCATTTGAAGTTTGGCATTTCAAAATGACCAGTAAAGGAATTATTTTTTTTATTTCTGATTTGCGTTAACTTGAGTATTGACACCACAATGTTTGATTTAATGTGGCAAGATTTGTAGGCTTTACCTGTCCAGCATCCTTCTGGCACTGTCTTTAAGGTTTCTTCCTTCAACTCTGCACAACTTTGACATCTGAATAACACATGCCAATGTCAGGTGGGTAGTATTATATGTGTCCGTGTACACGTGTTTACCAACCTTAAACACTGATGCCCATTGACCTGCAAGTTTTCCATCACTAACCCTTTAAAACGCTTTATATTATAAGTTTTTCCCTATTAGTGCCCCCCACAATCTGTCTCTGCCTCCAAAATTGTCTGGCACAACTAACTTCATAACAACACAGTAATAGCTGCTGTAACTAAAAAGTAGCCCAGTACACACATTAACCTCAAATGTACATGGAATAATAAATTTACCCCCTACCGTTTTATTACATTGTTTTCTGTTTGTACTGTTTAGGTTTTAATGATGCACTGCACATCTGAGCTTTTTGCACTTATTATTTGTATTCTTAAGCTTTACTATCAATTTGGAAGTTTCAAAATAAATCTTATTGTAACGTTACTTGTACAATGACAAAGATATTCTATTAAATTAGCTCATGCTCTCTCTGTTTCTAACAAGCCATTGCTCAGTAATAAATTCTATATAATACGGTAATTAAAATAAATGATGGACTTTGTCAAAGATGAGAGCTTTAGTGAGGAAATGTTGTTTTGGAGAGTTTTTTTTTTTTAATTTTTTACCATTGCTGCCCGGATGTTCCAGATGTTGAAACTCCTCAGTTTCTCCAATTCTTCTGAGTGTGTTCACTGTATGAATTAATATGGATTAATCTTTATCAAAGCTGTGTTTGTTCTGTTGTTTGATATTTGCTCTTCTTGCGCTATTTTAAAATCGATGGAGTTTGTAAACACATACAAATTATAAAACGTTTACTCTATTACATTTTGCAATGAATCCTCTGAACACATGCGTGCTGAACCCTGCGCCTAGTCACGGATCACTATCAACTACAATCTGCTCCCTTCACTAAAATGTCACGGTTCCTAAACATGATAACAAATAATATAGATAAATAATGAACTAATGTGAAAACGAAAACACAGATACTTACAAGACCAAGTAGGAATGTCCTTTATCATTTGTTGTTTGCCCGCTGCTCTCTGACAAGTAAACTTAGTGCTCGTGTAAAAAAAAAATTCAAAACACAACACTGATCTCCAACTCTCATTTCTCGCGTTGCCAGTAGTCATGTCACAGTAGGGCTACAATTGCCATCTAGCGGTTGGGAATTGTAATTGCATTTTTATTTATAAAATGAAAGACAGCCGAATATCAATAATATCATATAATGTGTATGAATGTAACATTTAACAGCTTGTGGGATGCATGACATCATATTATCAAATGCAAGTAAACTTTTGAAACATTTAAATTAGCTTTATTTTTGGCATAATAAATAATGATATATTTAATAATCACGGACTTACATGACTGTAAAGCGTTTTGGCTGTACAACAATACACAAAGCGCTATATAAATGCATCATTCATTCATTCATTAATAATGCTGTAAAATAATTAAACAAAATATAAAATAATGCTAATTTAAATGATTCAAAAGTTTACTTGCATTTGATAAGAAGCTGCGTGGGCGAAAATTACATGTAAACAATTTTAAGGCTATTTTGGCTATGCTCATCGCTGGTCTGGTTACTGGTATAGGACTATAGCCAAGCCGTTAAAATTAGACCACAGATTGCCTGGATTTCGCCGGGTGGGCTAAAAGCAGACTACATGTAGCCCGTCTAATTTAGAGCGAAATCATGGCTACATATAGACCATGTCATGAAATGGCACTTATATCTTTGTAGATATTATTGACACTGCGAACATGATGGGATATCAACCATCTCATGCGCTGTCTGGCCAAAAACTACAGTGAATCAAGTTTGACTATAAGTGGGCTATGGATAGCCGCTCGGACTACGAGCTAAATCGTGGCTATGCTCAGGCTACGTATTGAACATGTCAAAGAAATGAAACCAAACACCTGGTAAATGCTGTTACTTTGCTTACATGATGGAATATCATACATCTCTCTAGTTATTTTGCCAAAAAAAAGACATGAAACCAAATTCAAGGTTATTTGGGCTAGAAGTGGGTTACACATAGCCGGACTATATCGGGTCTATACTTACCCGAAACGTTGAAATGACGGCTATTGCTTGCTGGGTAGCCACTTGCTCCTGGTAATGACGCTCTCACAGTGTTTGCATACTCTATCACAGATGAAGTGAATTAAATGCAATATTTGTCAAATACACAGACGTTTCAGAAACGTTTTCATAAAGCAACAGAAACACTTTTATATACTGCTTAATACAGCGCCATCTGTTCATGAATAACTTCAACATTAGCATATGCTATTTAAATACCAATAAAGTGGGGATATGTATGCTTTTATCAGTGTTTTTTTAAATGTGACTCAATATAACCGTGTGACTACTGTAGAAGATTTTAATCAAAATATAAATTATTCAAGTATAATCAATGTGAATATAGCCATTTATGTATTAAGTTATTCTACTATTATAATCATGTGTATTTGCCTGCATGTATAGAAATCTGTATGAGAATGGAATGTGCAGACATATGGTGAAGTACATGATAAGCACATGATGGCACATAATAGGTCCCTTATTTTCACAGAACATAAAATTAAGGCCTCATGACTGCATCGTGATGGTCTCATAACAAATATGAATGAAATGTATTGAACACGGCCAGAGAACGAACAGTATATAAGAGAGTACAGAAAAAGAGTCTGGAGATTGCTCTACAGAGTTTTTCTCGGCTTTATTTAATCGGAAAAATAAAGTCTTATCTTCTGGCATCAAACCGTCATGACTTGAAGAATGATTCCTTACAGCAT